>NC_073304.1:68101972-68164472 GCF_027595985.1 Sorex araneus | reverse complement strand
CATTTGAATAGTCGGAGCCAACACAGACTCAAAGTGAAAGGCTAGAAAACAGTTTTTCAAGCAAACAACTCTCTAATAAAAAATGCTGAAGTGGCCAGACTAGTATCCAACAACATAGATTTTAGACTGGAAAAGATTACAAGAGGCAGTGATAGTCATTTCTTAATAATCAAGGGATAGGTACATCAGGAAGAAATTACTCTCCTAAATGTGCATGCACTCAATGACAGATCAGTAAAATACTTAAAACAACTGTTAATAGACTTTAAGGAGGACATTTGGTAGCAACACAATAGTAGTTGGAGACTTCGATAGATTACCTTGTCACCTTGTCACCCCTCGATAGATCAGTGACACTAAAACTCAGCAAGAAAATGCTAAAATACTGCCTTTGAAAGAATAAATGGAAGAGAAAGGGCTAGTAGATATATACAGGGCTTTTTATCCACCCTCCAGAAGAATATACATTCTTCTCCAGTGCAAATGAAACATTCTCCAAGATCTGTTTCCACTTGCTGGGCCACAAAACATACCTCCATAAAATCAAGAGGATAGAAATTGTATCTTTTAGACCATGAGGCACTGAAAATAGAAGTGAGTCACACAGGGAAATGAATAATCAAATCAAAGACCTGAAAATTGAACAGCTTACTACTGAACAACGAGTGGGTTAAAGAGAAAATCAAAAGATTCCCAAAAACAAATAAAATTCAGGATATGAGATACCAGAACTTTTGGAATACAGAAAAAGCTGTGTTAAGAGGAAAGTTTATAGCTTTACAAGCATACATCAGGAAGGAAGAAAGTGCCCACATAAATAACTTGACTTCACAGCTTAAACAGCTTGGAAAATGACCAATAAAAAGAGCCTAACCCAGGCAATAGAAAGGAGATAATAAAACTTAGGGAAGAATTTAATGAACTGAAATCTAAAAAAAATCTAAATAATCAATAAAACCAAGATGGGACATCACAACAGAAACCATAAATTTTCGAAGTATCGTTAAAGATTACTTTGAGAAGTTTATGCTATGAATCAAGAGAACCTCGAAGAAATGGAAAAATTATTGGATTCCTATAACCTACCAAGGCTGAACCAAGATTTGAAACACCTGAACAGAAAGAAGGGTGGAGGACAGATGTATATATATATATATACATATGTATATATATATATATAGAGAGAGAGAGAGAGAGGGAGGGAGGAAGGGAGGGAGAGAGAGAGGCAGGCAGGCAAGAGGCGGGGGCAGGAGGAACTGAGAATATTGGTGGGAAACGTACATTGGTGAAGGGATGTGTGTTGGAAAACAAAAACAAACAAAACGTATTCTAAGAGATTATTGAATTGTGTTAAAATAAATCATTTGAGTTTTGACAAAAATGTCAAGACCAGTGTTTTAAACATAAACATCTCCTTAAACTTTTTTCAACATTTGTTTCAATATTTAAAATGTGTTTTGGGGCTGGAGTGATAGCACAGCGGATAGGGTGTTTCCTTCCATGCTGCCGACCCAGTTCAATTCCCAGCATCCCATATGGTCCCCTGAGCACCACCAAGAATAATTCCTCAGTGCATGAGCCAGGAGTAATCACTGCACATCGCCAGGTGTGACCTCCCCCCGGAAAATAAAAAAGAAAATGTGTTGTATTCAGATATTTGTTATAATTAAATGACAAGAATCTAATTTGGAGAACAATTAATTGTATTATCAATAAACCAATACTTGTTGAAATTAAGTTCTCAATAAATTTTGAACATACATTAGGTACATTAGGTTCTTAATAATTTTTAGCTTTCTATCCCAACTTTTTGGGATAGAAAATTTGAAGAAGTGTAGTATATAGAGTGTGATTTTAGGACCCCAATTTAGGGAAAAAAAATCTATATTTTTATATGTAGCCCAATGTAAACTGATTCACATTTGTTTTTTGAGGTTGAGTGCCTGCATATCCATCAATACTCAGGAATTGTTCCTGCCTCTACACTCAGGAATTATTTATGGTGGTGCTCTGGGGACCATATGGGATGCTAGGGATGGAACACAGATTTGCCATGGGCAAGGCAAACGCCTTAGCCTTACTGTCTGTACCATTTCTCCAGCCCCAGCTTCTCACCATTTTTTTCAAAAAAGACAACCCTCCTAAAGCAAAAGAAAACAAAAAGGGAACACCAAAAGATTTAGGAGGTGTTCTGAACCGTTAATAAATATTATGATCTGAGATGTGATTAAAACCAAGTGTAGGAAGTATCTATATTCATTGATGTGGTAGTTGTCACATTGCCCATTTCTACCACAAAATACTATTTTACCCTTGAAAACAACACTCCTTATTAGTAAAGGTATAAGTCAGCTACTTGGATTTGATTATGCAACTCTTTCTTTCAATGCTAAAAGCAGAATCACAGTTCCTGTTTTTCTTTTCCCTGAAAGGAGGTGAAAATGTGACAGCTCAAAATGAAGCAAAAACCCAAGATAAAACAGACACCATTTCGTGCCCACTCAGTCTTCTTTCCAGGGTCATACATGTGTAAGTAGCTGTTTGTTTATAGTTGAGACCTTCTGTGGGGAAATCTGGCAGGATATCAAAGACATTTAGCATAGATATTTCATTTTCATTGCATGTGTCTATTTTTTCCCCTGTTGATGAACCAAATATAACACATGCAGATGATTTTTAGGAATTTATTTTAAATCATAAGTGTTTCTTTTTTTTTCCTGAATATTCACAGTAGCAGGGAGACAAGTATTTACTTACCACTTTCTTCATATCATCATCTTGAATGGTTGGTGGAAGTGAGCATGAAATTGCATAATATTTTTCCTTCATTAATAGACCTATGTAAATACATCTATTAATTTATAAATGTGCCTATAAATGTATTTGTGAATTATATATCAACTAACCATATATTTATGCAACCTCTAGCTAGTAATAAAGAATACAGATATTGGATTTCATTGACTTATTTGAAAAAAGTTTATTCACTGTTACATAAATAGTCTGCTTAAATCACTAAAGTTCTCATAGCCTAGTATGATTATCAATTGAAACCAGGAAAAATTAATTTTATTATGGAAATTAAAAAGAGTAAATGATAGAATTCATGCAAAGTACTTCGCATGTTCCTTGGAATACTATTGGAATTTAATATGATTAAATAATTATTCATATTTTAATAACAACAAATACTTTTAGAATATATTCCATAAAATTTAAATTTTCCAGATAATTTAAATAATTGAGTTAATAGAGCTAGGAATGTGTTTCGGTTTTAGAGTACTTCATGTGTGAGGTCTTAAGTTCAATTCTCAACTCTGAAAAGAAAACCTAAAACAGTAATAAATGTTTTAGTTTAAAGTCTTAAATAATATTTTATTAATTGATGAAAATCTCATGACTTTACTGTAGGAAAAATAGAAATAACAACTTTTTCAGTAGTTTTTAAAATTTTTTTTAATCACTGAGAGATATAGTAACAAAGTTGTTTATGATTGGGAAGATAACAATTTTTTCTTGATTGTTTCAATTTCACATTTATGATTTTTTCACATCAGTGATAGATGTGAATTTTTAACTTTTCCTAACCAAAATAACCTGTATTCTTAATGCTCTTTCTGTTCAGTAGCAAAGTATCTGCATTTATAGTTTACTGAGACACTAAATCCATTGTATTTCTTCCTGGTAAGATAGTTTGGCAGTTTATAGCAAGATGGATGGAAATGAGGGTATCAAGTTGGGCAAAATAAGCTAGAGGCTGAATCCCATCAAATATTGGACAATCTCACTTATCATTTGCTAGAAGGAAGCAAATCAAGGGTAAGAATAATTTCAATTAATAATAAATCTGGATTATAGATGTGATAATATCATTTGGAGGAGTAGAATTATGTGGATAGAGTGATGAGGTGATTGAAGTAACCCAAGACATAGGTGTAAGGTCTAGGGCATGGCGGTGGTAAAAAGTATTAACTAAATTCATAACTGTCAAATGACTAGCTTGGAGGGATTGTGCAGGGGTTTGGGGAGGAAAATTGGAGCAGTGGAGGTATAAAGACAGGGCTAGAGGGGCTGGAGATATTGCAGTGGGTAGGGTGATTTCCTTGCACACAGCTGATACAGGTTCCATCCTGACACCAAATATATTTCCCAATCCCTGCCAAGAGTGATTCTCTGTGCACTAAAATAGGAGTAAAACCTGAGCACTGTCAGGCTTAGCACCGCCATCAACAGCACCTCCCCCCAAAAAGAAACCATGAAATGGGATGGAAGGTCAAAGGCATTTTGGTGGTGATTAATTGTAATAACTTTACATCAATACTAACTTAAACACTATTGTACACTACCTAAAGTATAATAAAAAGAAAACTATTCATCACAAATTCATGAATAACTAATATAAAAATTTAAATACTTTAAAAATAGTTTTATCTGTATTTATATTTATATTCACATACATGTGTATATATGTATACAATCTTATGTATGTATATAATAAAGGTAGAGTGATATATTTAAATACATGTTTGTCTCTATCCATATAGCTAGAGATATATCTTTTCTTTTACAAAGAAAAATCACTCTAAAAAAAGTAGAATTAATAAATTGCACTCAATATTATATTAAAATACAATTATCAATGTAATTACTTAAAGTTTAATTTAATTTAAAATTAAATTAAAATTTAATTTTCCAAACATTGTAACTGTAATAATTTGAACTATTATATACATATATATGTATATATATATATATATCTCACTGTACCACTGTCATCTTGTTGATCATCCATTTGCTCAAGAGGGTGCCAGTAATATCTCCATTCGTCTAGCCCTGAGATTTTAGCAGCCTCTCTTCACTCATTCTTCCCAGTGGTGCTGCATTGGAGACTTTTTCAGGGTAAGAGGTATGAGACCCATCTTTGTTACTGTATTTGGCATATTGAATATGCCACAGGGAGCTTGCCAAGACTCTGCCGTGTGGGCAGGATGCTCTCAGTACCTTGCTAGGTTCTCCGAGAGGGAAAACTAGGCTATAAGAGCTTTGTTTTATAGTCTCAGGATCTTGGCCATGGATGGGATTACACAGTGCCAGGGGCAGGTTGTGGGTGTGGCTGCCAAACTACTGGAAAATGAGGGATCTGGGTGGAGGAGGCCCAGTTCCAATCTGAGCAGGCTTGGAGATCTCGGTCCCAGGTCCCGCATACCTGGGTTGCTCTGCTGGTTCCTTCATGCATGAGGCTCATTTGAACGTATGGAGAGTGGCCTTGAGCATGGCTGTGTCTGGATTCTGGAGGTCTTTGGCTGCCAAGGCTCTGCTCGGGGTGGAGAGGGGAAACCCGTCCTCTTCTGAGGGGCCCCAATGAAGACAGACAGGAGCAGGAACAAGAGACTCTGTATATATTTATTTATTTATCTAACTTAGTCCATGAAAAGATAATAGATTAGTATTTTGAAGGAATTAATATAGCTATATGAATACTAATATATGATTTTTTCTCACTAAATGTTTCTTTGTATAGTTTAATTTAAAATGACCTATGATTCTGGAATATATATAGCATAAGATCAATTTTATCATATCTTTATAATATGCTCTAGCCAGATATTAACTCACCTATGAAGGATTGGGGTCTTGTTTATTTCATTCAGTTTTATGAGTACAGTGGATTGTAAGATCATGTGAAATAAAATTGTAATATTTACTGAAAAAACTAATTTCTACTTCATCAAACAAAAGAAAGTGTTGACAATTATTTATGCATCTGAAGTAAACAAATTAGAATAAAATGTTTTATTGTGTTTAATGTGAGAATCAGGTTCTGTAGATGAAATTAAGTCTCTAATTGTCAAGGCTGTGTTTCTAATAGAGGAAAATTAGAAGCGAGTAAAAGGAAGAAGAAAAAAGATAAAAGACAGAGAGAAAGAGTAGAGTATCACTCAAAATTATGACTGCAATTAAGATAAAAAGATTTTTGCATCAATTACAATGAAAACAATTTATGCAGAAGAAAGTTGTTACTTCAGTTGTTTATGAGTCAAGGAAAAATGGTAAATGCATTCTGCATTTTGGTTATAATAGTGTAAATAAAGATGGAGTGCTGTGAAAGTGTACATTGGTGGATATATAGATTGAGGGTGTGCAGTGAGAATGTAACATAAAGTTTCATATGTAACCTATTTGACTATGTAGCACTGTAACACTGTTGTCCCATTGTTCATGGATTTCCTCAAATGGGCATCAGTAATGTTTCCATTGTGAGACTTGTTGTTACTGTTTTTAGCATATCAAATACACCACCGGTAGCTTTGCCAGGCTCTGCTGTGTGGGCGGGATACTCTTGGTAGGTTGCTGGGCTCTCCAAGAGGAACGGAGGAATCAAATCCGGGTCGGCACGTGCAAGGAAAACCCTCCAGTCTAATTTCACTATGTAGCATATGTAAAGTAAGGATGTAATGTAATTTTTTTATACAGTTTGAGGCCATACAGGAATTTACAAAGTGAACTTGTTTCTATTTTATCCTTTGTGTTGACCATGGTTCTCAAGCAATGAAAAATTTACCCTCATGATATTAAACAAACATAAGTACCTTTTTATCCTTTTGGAAGTTTGGGGACCACACCTTGCAGTGCTGAGGAGTTATTCCTGGTTCTGCATTCAGGAATCACTACTGGTGGTCCTCCAGGGATCATGTGGGATGCCTGGGGTCAAATCCAGGTCAGTTATGTGCAAGGCAAGTGCCTTACCAGCTGTACTGTCTCTCTGGCCCCAATCTTTTTGTATTTAAAATGAAACATATATACAGTTGGGGTGGGGGGCGGGGCGTATACCGGGGATTTTGGTGGTGGAATATGGGCACTGGTGAAGGGATGGTGTTTGAATACGGTATAACTGAGACATAAACCTGAGAACTTTGTAACTTTCCACATGGTGATAAAATTTTAAAAAAAGTTAAAAAAATTAAAAAATTAAAAATAAAACGAAACCTAAAATAGATGTTAATTGACATTTATGTGAGAATAGGGGTGTAGAACTTTTTTAAAAAAAAATTAGGCACATAATTTGCAATACTATCAATGATGGGACTGGAGCGATAGCATAGCAGGTAGGGCGTTTGCCTTGCACACGACCGACCAGGGTTGGATTCTTCTGTCCTTTTCGGAGAGCCCGACAAGCTACCGAGAGTACCCTGCCTGCACGGCAGAGCCTGGCAAGCTACTCAGAGTGTATTCGATATGCCAAAAACAGTAACAAGAAGTCTCACAATGGAGATGTTACTGGTGCCCTCTTGAGCAATCAATGAACAATGGGAGGACAGTGCTAGAGTGCTATTAAACAAAAATATTAGAGATGGAATGGCAGTGGAATATAATGCTAAAATTTTAGCTAAAAACCCTGTGATAAATTTAACAGCTTATTCTTTGGGTCTGAAATATCAGTACATTAAGATTTAGGAACTCTGAATCGTATAAGCGATTCAAGTAGGGTGTTCAAACCTAAAAAGTATAAAAGATGATACATAAAAGTGAGCAAATAAAATACTAAGCACTTTAGTATGTATCTTACATGTTAAAAATTTGTTTAATAGCATATATGTGCATATTGTTGGCACAATTTATAAATATCTATAAATATATTGCCTTTTAACTAATGGGGCACAAGCTTAAAAAATTCAAAGACCCTTCATTAGAATATAGACAGTACAAAAATGTCTATGTGGATAGGTTATAGAAAATTACCATTATGATAATATGTGAAAGAGATGAGTACAAAAAGATTCTGGAGTTTGGAAAAGAGTTAGGCATCCATTGCAACATTTTGGTCAAGAAATGAAAATGACATGACAATGCATTTACATTATAGATTAAATAAGGATATCAATTACAGATACAGCTTTGAACTAAATTCTACAGAAATTCTTGAGCTTTTTTTATTTGGAACTGACTAAAAATAGAAGTTGAGAATAACTATAAGGTCTTATGCTGAGGTATGCTCATTGTTCTTCCTGTATCATGTTCTAATTAGTAACATGCTGATCTCTGATTTTTTTTAAAATATGGGGCCAGTATTTTAGTTTTGCCAAGGGGTGAAGGCTGATGAAGAAAATGATTCTTCTGACAAAAGTGTAGATAATGAAGATATAGAAATTCTATAGAGAAATGTGAATGATGGTTGGAAAGGTTATCTCTTTGGATAGGAGATGTGTGCTGAAAGTGGGCAAAGTACCCATCATAATGGCCTATCAGTATCTGTATTGCAAACAAAACTCCCAAAAGTATATACAGAGATACAAAGAAGAAAGGTGCTTCCATCCAGACAGGCTGAGGGTAGGGGGGATTGGGAAAGTAGCCAGAAGGATACTGGGGATATTGATAGTGGAAAATGTACACTGGTAGAGGGATGGGTGTTGGAACATCCTGTGACTGAAACCCAATCATGAAAGCTTTATAACTGTGTATTTTATGGTGATTCTATTTAAAAAAAATGAGAAATGAAACATAGTGACTATCTATTATATGAGAGAGGTTAATAATTTTTATTTGATCTGCTCTGGAAATACAAGCAGAAAATCAAATAAAATTTTGAAGATTGTTTTTTTTTCTAGGTAAAGCTAAAAGGCTTAGCTTGAGGAGTAATCTTTAAAGACCTATCATATTATTATCTTCAAAATAATGTGAATTATTGTGAATAATGTACCTAGTTTCTTTATCCCCACACAATAACACATAAGAAAAGAAATATGAATTAGTATAGTTGGTAGTTAAATGGATTAGTAGACAAGAGAATATGCACACATTTATAAGTTAAATGCAAGCACAGAACCATTAATATCAGTACTACTTCAGCAGAAGGAGTAATATATGCTATCTCAAGTGAAGAAGAGAGGAGAAACATTAAATGGAAAAATATGGAAGTTCTGTGGACAAGTTCTGTGTATAGAGAGAATATTCAGTGGAGTACTAGGGTGGAAAGTATGGGAAAATGAGTATGGCTCAAGCATAATTTCTAGGATTACAAATTCCTTAACTTTTTTTTTTACAGAATATTAGAAGACTATCATATATAACAGAATACACATACAGACACACACACAATTTATGAAGATCAGTTGGAAAATAAATCAGTCATTTAAAAAAATTAGAAATAGGGGCTGGAGTGATAGCACAGCGGGTGGGGCGTTTGCCTTGCACGCGGCCGACCCAGGTTCGAATCCCAGCATCCCATATTGTCCCCTGAGCATGGCCAGGGGTGGTTCCTGAGTGCAGAGCCAGGAGTAACCCCTGTGCATTGCTGGGTGTGACCCAAAAAAGCAAAAAAAAAAAAAAAATAGAAATAAAATAGGAGATTTTTTTAGGTAAAAAAAAATTAGGAGAGGTAATATTTGGTCCTCAAGAGTGTCATTTCTCCTGATTTTTTGCATTTCATAGTTTAAGAAGTAATAATTATATCCCATGTAGCTTTTGAGATATTTCAATGCATCCAAAAAATTAAGGCCAATCCTACAACTATATTTTCTCAAATAGAGATGAAATAAATGAGAGGAAAGAGGGGGAGAGAAATTCATCATAGACACATTTACTGGAAAAGTCTGGCAGATGAACAAAACATGATTTTTTGAGAGGTTCTGTAATGGATAGTTCTTTTTCTCACTTATGTACTTATGTGAAACTAGAAAAGATAGTAAAGTGCAAAAAAAATCTACCAACTTAAAAAAATTACAAAATCTTAGCAGCTTTGACTGTAGCAACTTATAGTTAAGCTATCCAAATGCTCTTAAGGCTGCCTTTTTATTTCCATTCATTTTGACACCATAATACAATGCTTCATTTCTAAAAATCAGAATATGAATCAGAAAGACACAGACAAATTGATAAATTCTGTATCAGTTATTTTATCTTCAGCAGTAAATATAATGTCATATCTTAAGGGTAAAGATTATTAACCATAAAACATTTAAAATCACTCTTTTTTAAATTCAAAGGAATGATTCAAGGAACATTTAAAATTTTCACATTTTTTTCTCACATTTTTTGGTAGACATTTTTGTTGTTAAGGCATAATGATCAAATATACTCACCTTGGGAAATTCTACAAGTCACTCAGACTTGGGTTGGTATGAAATGAAAGTTAATAATAAAAATACGGTTGAGTTACAATTATATTTAATAATTTATTCATAACTTCTTGAATGGTTTATATAGCACACAAATTAGTTTGGAATGCCATGTATAGTGAAATTATTTTTATCCCATCAAGCTCAATCCTTTCTTGTATATGTAAAATGGCATATTAAAATTCTTTTTATTAGTAATATTATGGGTCATCATTTACAAATTGTGGATACTTTCACAAGGCACTTTAACAACAATGAGAATTAAAATGTCACTATATTTTTGTTATAAATGAGTTTATTCTTTTAGACTTGCTCCCCTAAATTTCTATACACAATTTACTTTGAAGTCTATGTTCCCTCAACTATATGGTTATCAATGAAAAATTGTTCAAATACTCATACTTTGCTATTTTGCACATAATTCTGTTAAGAACTTTCCTAAAGGAATAGAGATTATATCTGTTTTGCTAATATGATGTTTGCAATGTTTCTTTCAATGATATGATTATTTTGGGGGAATAATGAGCCTAGTCTCTTTTTTGTGGGAATTTGCTGAAGCTGCTTTTCTATAACTGACAAAGTCTTTTAAAATATTTGATGAATTAAATGTCTTTTTTGATCTTTTTTTCTGACTACAAAAAAAATACAGAATAAAACTCAAGTGAGCAGAAAAGAGCAACTCTAAAGATATCTTCGCATTTCTACTTTAATCCTGCAAAGGCTATCTCAGCTATCAGACTCAAAAAAGTAACTTGATCGTACACTTTAGACTATAAATCTTACATTTTTAATCAAAATAGAAATAGAGCCTATGCCTATAAAATGTAATTTATAGAGCCTATGATAACTCTATAAATTACATTTTATATTTCAGTCACAATGGCAAAACAAAGAATTCTCTTTATCATATCATATTAGAATATTTAAGTGCAATTGATATATAGGAAAACTAATGCAATTAAAGACAGAAATGTTCTTAGATAGTCAAGATAAAAAAGATTGACATCAGGAGAGATTCTGCAATTTTATACAAATGAAATATAATATTGTCCTCTTAGAATTAGTTGAATCTGGAGGCATATGGGAGTAACAAATACCGATCGGCAACCTGCAAGTAGTTTGACTAAATCATAGGGAAGTAATGCTTCAAAATCACTCTTTCCCACTTTCCCTTACATGTAAATTACAAAACACTTTTGAAAAGTGGTGGAATGATGAAAAATATTGCATAGTTCATAAAGTCTTCAAGAACTACAAATATGAGAAAAACATTAAAGACTTACATAGAGTAGAATTGAATAAACTAGTCATTTTGGCTTGCTGCTAAAATAAGAAACTGAATCACTCAATCCCTAAGAATGCTAAATTTGAATTTTAGTTTAGTAGGAAAAAAAACACTTGCTCTATTGATTTAAGGAAAGCATTTACATTTTAATCTGCAGTTGGAGGGAAAAAATGACTTCACTCTCTACATAGGATTCTTTGGAAAAATATGCATGAACACCATGCCACTTATATGCTAAATAATAGCAACAAGAGTAATGTTAGTGCCAAATGAAACTTTTTCCATTGATTAAATTAATGTTAAGATTGAATCATTTCAAGTATTCAAGTAACACAACTTTACTAATCACTATCAAGTATGGCCCAATCTAGGGGAATCCATATGTCTCCAGTTTCTAGATTATCTTGACACATATTTTTGACAGTGATTTTTTTTTATTAAACATCTATGAATAGACAAATTACAAATAGCATCTGTAGAATTTCTGTCGTTTTTATATTATTTACTTTCTTAACATTAATTAACATTGTTATATTTCCTATATAACCTGCCTCTTCAAATAGTGCTTATTATTATCAGTATAGGGAGCTTGCCTGGCACATAGTTCAACCCTGTACCTTCTCAGTACTGCACAAGTCTTCTGAGAATCACTTAAAGTGAGCTCTGGATACCATTGAATGTGACCCTAAAACCAAACATTTAAAAATAAATTGCGTACAATCACTAAATTGACAGTTTTGAAAAGCAGTGTGCACAGAGCAACATTTAGTGTAAGAGAATGTGTGTTTCTTAATTTCTGGCTTAAAAATTTTGAGAACTCAGTTCTTTTGCTTTGAACTAAAGAGTTATTTTCTATTTAATACTTAAACATATTTTTCCTAGCTTAAGTTTAATGCTGTCTATTATTGTTTCTATCTTATCAGAGAAATTGTTGTATGCTAACAGTGGTTTGACCATAAGAAAAATCCAGGAAAGTATTTATTAGAAAGGGTAATTAGATAATCATTTTATTTCTGAGAATTATTTGTCAGAGAGGTTTAATCATTTTGGAGAAATCTGAAATGAAAAGAGAGAAGGGAGATGAGTAGAAGAGTATTTAAATCTGGCACATACTAGGCACAGTTAAGCTTCCTTTTCCACAAAACTAGGTATAGTCTTATATATAGTTCTGATAGTTCACTAGGAATTGTGAATGCATCTACTATTAATCTGTGACATAATATATTATTTGTACTTTATATGATTCCTAATATATAGGTGAGTTTTAATCTTGATTTGGATGAAAATCCTTGTTTTCTGGGCTTTTTTGTAGCCTTCTCAAATTTATTTACATGTAAAATATTTTTTCAAATGTTGTCTTTCATAATTATACTTAATATGTGCTTTATTATAAAGATTTAATGATAAAAATCATGATCAAAGAAGCATACAGATCTACACTTTCCCTTGTTCAATTCTACTAAAATGGATCCTAGATAGTAACGCTTGCTAATATTTTGTAATAATCTGCAGTTTTGTTCTCCTTTTGTTATGTTTAGAAAATATGAGCATTAGGAAGCATGACTGTGTATTCAGACTGCCAAATGCCAATAGGAGCAGACTGCACAGCAAGAGAAGTACGTTTGTTTGACAATGTGTTATACACTATTGATAATGATTTTGAAATTCAAGTTGATACTCTTGCCTTTTGCTCAGTGATAGGAAGTTTTAAAATTGCCTTTATTTTAATTAAAGAGCAATGGTTAGTGCTGTTGTTTATGTTCATCCCTACTGTCAGTGTATGTGTTCAATTATGACATGCAAGGTTTTAGTCTCCCAAATGCTTTTGAATTTTGTCCAGGACAACATGTTTCTTAAGGTATTTGCATTTATTCGGCAGAGATAATTCACAGTGCTGCTTTTTTTTAAAAAAATATTTTTTTTTGCTCAGAATTACTCATGTCCTCTGTTCACAAGTATGAAAAGTCAATTCATCATTATACTCTATGATCAATATAGGATTGACCCACAGAACTTCAGGATATTTTTTCTTGGCAGCCTTTAAACTTAAATTAAGTAACAAATTCCTCTTGTCTACATTATACTTTAGAGAAAATGTGGAAAGAGCTGGGAATCTTGCTTTGCACCAGTGTGCAAATTTCTTTGCAGTTTACCATCAGATTGTAAGGCAAATAATTTTAATTTTCACCGCAACTGTTTCTTTAGTAATAAATGAAGATAACTGTAGTTGTCTCATCCTTGATGCCAATATTGAATGTCAAACAAAAACTATAGAAAAGCAAGATGAAAGAAAGATTGTTAACCTAAGATTATAGCATCTTGGTACTTGTATACATTCATGAATCCTCAGCACAAAAGTAGAAAATATGATCTTGATCTACATGAAATTCCAGATTTCAGTAAAAACCAAAGAGAGAATTTCTGCTTTACCTGGTCCTTCATGAGTTATTCCAAAGATACTTGCTAGAATGCTGAGAATAATTCTAGGTTGTCATCTTAAATTTTGGAGAATTAGTTCACACAGTCTATGTTGCTCTACTGAAATGTCACGTACATAGTTAAAAGACTTCTAATAGCCCTTCATAAATATATGTGATGAGAATTTTTGGCATTAATAGGTGGCTTGAATTGAGAACTACTATAGATCTAACAAAGAAGCTACAGATTCACTCTTTATTTCTGCCCCTTAATAATAAAATCCACAAAATACATGGAGTTCATAGAGATGTTAGCTGAAAAATGAACATGTACCTGGTAAATTAAAACTTCAGTGGGAAAGCTTGCTAACTGCCCCCAAATTTTTGTTTACATGCTTGCAATTTTGCATCCAGAAATGCACTTGTGGTTGTCCTCAGAGCAATGTGGGCAGAAATATTTTGAGGTTTCCATTTTGTTTTATACTGCCCCCAATAGAAACAAGCTCTTGTAAACAAATCTTGTTTTCTCCTTTTTGTGGAAATGACAGTCATAGAACCTGAAATAACTAGGTCGAATAAAAATCAAGTCAAATAAATAAATGCTACAAACTAGAAATCTAAGAGCAAAAGCCTGAAAGCAGACTGAATAGTGAAAATAAACCTCAAATAAGATAAAGTAAACAATTATTTTATTTATTTATAAAATAGATATATGTTTTCCTTCAATTTTATTTATTTTAGTTTGGGGGCTAAACACGGTAATGCACAGTGGTTACTCCTTGCTTTGCACTCCTGGTGGTGCTCCAAGGGCTGTATGGGATGCCGCAATAGAACCCGGGCCAGCCGCACACAAGTCAAGAGCCCTAACTGCTGTATTATCTCTTCCCCCCCATTAATGACTTTTCAAACGCTAACAGAAGTCAACAGTAATAATGAAGAAGTAGAAATGAGTATCCATTTATATTAATTTTTGGCAACTATGCTAGCCTCGGATTATTTTCTGGGAATTTATGTTGTTAAACAAAAATAACTCCTTTTAATTTTAAGTGTTGAACTGATTTTCAATTTCTGACAGCTGAAAATATTTCTACTGAAAGAGTCCCTAGTATGCTATCCTCATGACACTGATAGCAAGACTAGTGTGCTTCAGTCACTTCAAGGTTTCCCAAGTCTTGGACTGCAGGGTCCAGAGTAGGTCTGTGGTCATACTAGAAAGTTTGCTTTTCTAACAAGTTTCCAGGTAATGCTCTTGCTCATGATCTAGAGACTACTTTGAGAATCACTACTCAGCGGAATAATTTTTTTAAACTATAAATATTAATGGGCTGTAGCTATAGCATAGCCGGTAGAGCGTTTGCCTTGCATGTGGCCGACCCAGGGTGCGATTCCTCTGCCCCTCTTGGAGAGCCCAGCAAGCTACCGAGAGTATCTCCCCCGCATGGCAGAGCCTGTCAAGCTACTCGTGGCGTATTCAATATGCCAAAAATAGTAACAACAAGTCTCACAATGGAGAGAGAGATGTTACTGGTGCCAGCTCAAGCAAATCGATGAGCAACAGGATGACAGTGACAGTGATACAGTGATAAATGTTAATAAGATAATCATCTTCTTAAAATACAGTGTGTAATCTCCAGATGACTGGGAAACCCCACAGAGCTCTCTCTCTCTCTTCTCTCTCTCTCTCTCTCTCTCTCTCTCTCTCTCTCTCTCTCTCTCTCTCTCTCTCTCTCTTCCCACGCGTTTGGTGATCTGGCACTACTTCCCTACCCAGGATGGCCGATGCCATGGGCAGATGAAGGAGGAAAAAATGAGGGCTAGGCTGGTTGGTGATCAGTTGCCCTTTATTCCATTCTCCCCACTACCTGTTCCAATCTCACTAAATCCCTCATTCCTGTCTCCTCTGTCTCTCTCTCTCATCTCTCTGCACTTCCACTCACTGCCTTGGTCTCTCTCCTCTCTCTCTAGTCTCTCAGCAACTCCTTCAGCAAACGCGCACCCAGGTGAGGTAGCACAATCACATATGAAAGCCCTTCCTGATTGCTGATTGGGCTCAAGGGCAAAATACCACTTACAGGTTTTTCTCTTTTCCTTTGTCTGATAACTTAATTAACATCTTAATTAGAATCTTAATTCTACGTCTTAATATTAGTTATTTTAAATGGAAACAGTAAGAGGTACCTTAAGCTTGTAAGGTAGCTCTCCTGGGGGCATCTTGCTATAAATCTCAGACTACAGTGCTCAGGCCAGATTAGTCTTTCCTAACCCTAGCAGGGTCCTAATCCAGTTGTTACTCTTTGGATCATGACAGAATGTGTCTAAGACCATGCTCTTAACTTATAGTTAAATATTATGGCGCTTTGGCATGGCCCATTTCTATGCCAGGGTAGCTCACAGCTTACCCTGGGTCCATCCAGTCCCTCGCCGAGACCCTGCTTTTGGGTGCTAGGAAGTAAGGGCAACTGAGGCTTAAGTTGAAAGAACAGATGCCCAGAAGTGAGTATTATTAGAAGTCAATTAACTCCCAAGTTACAAAAACATAGAGTTAGCTGTCTTCCTGTGTCTATATAAAATGGACATTGCTCTGAATTAACTATGCAAAGGACTTAAGGTGAAGAAAAAAGCAATATTCACAAGTTGATAGAAACTGATTAGGATATAAGGGTGATTAACTGGTTGGGGAAGCAGAGCACAAAGAAAGACTTTATAAATACACACAGAGGAATGGAAGCACTTTGATGGGAGTAACTCAATAAACCTAAGCTCCCTATGGCAAGGCAGAAAGAATAAACCAATGTTATCCTACACTTTAGTATGCCCCCAGAACTTTTGAAATAAATCAGTTTTTTTGCAAAGATGTCTAACTCTGTCTTTCTCTGTTTTCTTTTAAGTTTCTTCCATGTTGCCCCTAAACTCCAACATACTCAACATACTCCAAGACAATGTGTAATTCTTTGTGGTTGTGAATACATTTTATCCTTTGTGTAGTATAGTCTTTCTATTATACTCATGACACTTTTAATTAGTCCTTCATAACGCATCTTTACTTGGCGATGCCCTGAGTAAAATAACCTATGCTATGAAATTATATTTAATTTATGTTTAGTCTTATCTAGCATAGGTGCAGAAACATGGGAAGTGCTCAATACATTAACTAGCTGAGTAATAAAATATATGTTGAAACGTCAACAATGTCATGTTTATGAGACAGTTCTTTCCCTGTCTCTGGGCTGAAATAGAACCTCCCTTTATCTGTAGAGATTTAGTTGTTGTTTATAACATACACAATTTAATAATTTATCATGATAAATTATGCACTTAAAAATAACTTTGATTGGTGACCATTGAACACAGTCCTTTGAAAGGGATAAAGTCCTAATTTTGTTCTCTCTCGCTCCATTTTTTTTTTTTATGTAACAGAAATTGAAACCAAAAAATTCTCACAGAACAGATGCCCTTGCAATTGAAAAGCACTCCCTCTAATAATGCTTGGCATAATTTTTGTTAGGTTTGTATCTCTGGTATAATTACATGATGATTTTAATGGAAATTATAAAGAAGTATTTTACAAAGGAACAGAATATTTTATGTGTAGTTATATGTAAATTTACTCTTATAAATATGCAAGCTTTCTTTCTCAGATCAGTATTTGCTTAAGGATCACTCTGATAAATGCAAACAAGACTCATATTATTTATTAGAAGATTGCTGAGATATATAACAGTAATTGTCATACCTCTCTGTAGAATTCACTTCCAGAATCTGCTGTTGTTCCTATTGACTGATAATGTATGGTAAAAATTGCCAGACTTACAAATTCTGTTGAGGTATTTAAATATCAAAGTTTTTACTTCTTTCACTTGCATAAATCATTTCTTATGTGCATGTTGTTATTTACCAAGACAATCTGGCTTTCAAGTGAAGGGGAAACTCTGGTCTCAAGTTTGTGCAGTATGATTTCTGATGTTATCATCCATACCAGTGTTAATTCAGTAATAGATAAAAGAATTTTGATCTATGAAACCTTGTAGTCTATGATACAACGTATCATAAGTGGGATGTTTACCACTTCACACAGCAGTTTTTGTTTTCAAATAAAAAGTTTGAGGTATGAAAAAACATTAGTGTCTATATAAAAAAATTTTTAAGTATTCTCTTTAACAATATAAATACCAACATCTCCATACAAAGCTGCTGTATGTGTTTCTATCACTGTTCAACTCATAAGAATTTTTTAATAGCTTCTAGGTATTTTTGTTGGCACACGAATGCATGGTGTTTAAAGATGTAGGGTTAGATACTAAAATTATTTTTCAGTGCTTGATGTATTAGGTCAACTTCAGTAGAGAAGAATTTGATTCTGGTTATACTAAGTATCCATTGTTTATTTATTAATTCTATGAGCATCAAACTGTTCATTTAAGAGATAGACTTGGGATAGAGAAGTAGTACAGAAGGTAAGGGACTTGCATTGCATGGGGCTAGCCTGGATTTGGTTCCCTAGCCCCACCAGGAGTGATCTCTGAGAACAAAGCCATAAATGAGCCTTGAGCACCACTGGGTATGTATCAAAGAGAAAGATACAGAGAGACAGAGACAGAGAGAGACAGAAAGAGAGGAGAAAGAGAGAGAGAGGGAGGAAGAGAGAGGGAGAGAAAAAGAGATATCCTTTTATTTTCTCCACCTAACTCCAAGAAGGGCATGACAGTTGCCTTCAATGATTTCAAAAATTGTCACAAAGACTTTTAGTGATTTAATGCTTAATGTATACTCCAAAAATGTTAGAAATGAAGTCATATAAATCAAGCACTTTTTTAGCTCTAACTTTCTCCATTGTATGGTATATCTCATGTCAAAATAATAGGTAAGCCAATAAAAAGCTTAAGGAAAGTCAGAGACTTAATAGAGGAAGGATAGCACTGGCATTGCATGCAGCCAACTCCAATTTGATCCCGAGAAACACAAATGATCTCCTGAGTAAAACTGGGAGTGACCCTTGAGCACAGAGATAGGAGAAAGCCCTGAATTCCACTAGGTGTGTTTAACTTCTCCCCAAACACACACACACACACACACACACGTGTGTTCACAAAAGAAGAGGGGCCACGGGGCTCTATCTCTCCTGCCACCCGTGTTCGGTAGTCTCTCGCCACTTCCCCTGACCCCGGGGAGGCTAATGGAGATGGGCAGACGAAGGAAGGAACTAGTGCCAGGCTGGTTGGTATCAGTTGCAGTTTATTCCAATCTCCGTTCCCATTCTGCTTCTCTCTCTCGCCCCTCACTCTCACTTCTTTCGCCTTATGCTCTGCTTCAGTGTCTCCCCCATGCTTCAGTGTTTTCCCACCTTCTGCCTCTTCCCCCTACTTCTGTCTCTTCCCCGTTCTTCTCTTGTGTCCTCTTGTGCGTCTCCTTCTCTGTCTCTTCTGTCTTCTTCCTCTGTCTCCCATCAGTGCCCCACAGTCTTAGTTTATATAGCAAATTACATAGGGTGGTGACACAAAGGTGGGTTGAACATTAACAAATCAACAAGAAAGGGTAAGACCACTTCTCGAGGAGATTAACAAAATCTCATCTAAGGAAATCTTATCTTACGAGATCTGCTCAAGGGTGAGTGTCCAAACAAAGGTGTGTCAGGGTGTGAGCTAGTAATCTGCTTAAATATTTATAGTAAATCTACTTCTAATATTTCTAGTAATGTCATTCTGTATGAGCACAGTAAGAGATATAAAGTTTCATTCTTCATGAGGACATCTCACTATACATTCCAGACGACAGTCCTCAGGCCAGGTTAGTTTTCTTAACCCCAGTAGGGTCCTAATCTCGTCATTACCTTTGGGTTATGAGAGCATTGTCCATGATCATGCCCTCAATTTGTAGTTGAGTATTGTGGCACTTCGGCCTGGCCCATTTCGATGCCACGGTAGCTCATAGCTTGCCCTGGGTCCATTCCGTCCCTTGTCGGGACTCCGCTTTTGGGGTGCCAGGAACTAAGGGCAACTGAGTCGAGAAAGCAGATGCCCAGGAGTAAATATTATTGGAGTCAATCAACTTCCAAGTAAAAAGAGCATAATATTAACTGTCTTCCTGTGTCCAGACAGTAAGGACATTGCTTTAAGGTAAATTATGCAAAAGACACTAACTTACAATACAAATTCAGTGTCCTTAGAAAGATCTGATCTTACAAGATAACAGAATCTGATTAGGGAAAAGGTGATTAACTGGTTGGGAAGGAGGGTGCAGAGAAGAATTTACAGATATCAGAGAAGAGTTTACAATAAACAAAGAAATGGGAGTGTCTCCAGAGCACTTAAACCTAAACTCCTTGTGGCAAGGGAGAAAGGACAAACCATTTTTATCCCCCTCCCCACACACACACTGAAGTAGAAAACTGAAATGACATGGCTAGAACCATTTTCATCCCAAATAAGATTCATGATACCTAGAATCAGAGTCCAATGCTGACAAATACTTGTTGAAAGTGTTTTCTTCTGCAAGTAGCCATTCCAGAAATTGAGAAAACTCTTTAGGCCTCTTTTAATATGCAGATAGAAGGTCACCTGGTTTGTTCAATGCATTTATAAATTTCCCAACTTTAGATTATTAAAGCCACATTGTTCTCATATTACTAACTGTATAGGTGGAAATTTTGTGACTAACAGTTGTTCTCACCAAAACTATTGGTATTTTCTTATAATAGTGCAGAGTAGGTGATCCTAGCACCTTCAGTTGGATTATTGTCCTGATTGGATACCTTCTGCACCTGATCTCTCTCTCTCTGCTTCCTTGTGATTTGCACACAGTAAAGAGTCACTTTTCCCAATGGAATTAGCACCTCCACGCTACTGCCTTTATCTTTTCACCACAGGGTCTACCTAATGTCTTTTTCTTTTCCACTCTGTTTTTCTTTAAAGAATAAAAGGAAAAGGAGAACCAGGCAAGAGAACAATGAAGGTATTTTGGCTGTCTTAATTTCTTCTATATGCAAAAAAATCATTTAGATGTATTCAGAAGGATTTTCAGTTGGTCCTTCTTTACCTGGAATGCAGACATCATTGTTTACTGGAGTTATATGTGTAATGGGTGTATGTATAAGCATACATAAATATCATACATATATTGCACTATAGTATATATATGCAAAATATATGCTATATATTTTATTTTATGAGCAGTGTTGGGAAACATTAATAATACAATATTCATTTTTTCTTGAGTTATACCTCAGAGTATGTGATAGAGAGAGGAATCATGTTTCAACTAAATCACCTATTTATTAGAAGGGATATTTTTAGGTCGGTATTATATACAGAAAATATCAAAATGCAGATTAGCTAATTATAATTACTTAAATATTCAATTCCATATAGAGACTCTAAACATCTCTTGATTCTTTAAATCTTACATATAGGGTGAAAAAAATCACATGATAACAATATTTTTGACTCATTATCATCATATCCCATTCAGCATCAATTTTCTTTTGCGGTCTCAGTAACGTCTCCATTTGTCCTAGCCCTGAGAAGTCTCTCTTTACTTGTCCTTCCCAATGATCCCACATTGGAGGCTCTTTCGGGGTCAGGGGAATGAGACCCATCGTTGTTACTGGTTTTGGCATATGAATATGCCACAGGGAGTTTGCCAGGCTCTCCTATGTTGTCAGGAAACTCTCAATAGCTTGCTAGGTTCTCCAAGAGGGAGAAATAGGCTGTAAGATATCGCTCCTGGGAGCTTGGTTTTATAGTCTCTGGATTTTGGCCTTTGATGGGATTACAAGGCAATGAGAGCAGTTTCTGGGTGTGACAGCCCAGCTTCTGGAAAATGGGGGATCTGGGTGGAAGAGGCCCAGTCCTGATCCACGAAGACTTGATGATCTCAGCCCCAGGTCTCACAAACCTGGGTTCTCTGCCAGTTCTTTCATTGTGAGACTCATCCAAACGTGTGGAGAGCATACACACACATATGGACATATATACACCTATGCACACACACACATACACACACAAAGGCAGAAAGGGGGGCTAATCACGGAGAGGAGGATGACCTAGTCTGGCAGGACAGAATGGCCAGAACCAGAAGCCTGACCTCAGGAGGTCAGGCAGGTGATGACAGGGGGCCCTAGAGCTCTGACAGTTCTGGACTGATCACCAAAAGTCACACAATCAGCACAGCTGGGGTAAAGCATGGATTCAGTTGCAGCAGAAGTGCGGTGGTACTCTGGGGCCTCGCTGGACCCCAAAAAGGAACTGAGGGCATCCTGGATCAGTATACATCCCAGCAGAGCAAAGCAGCCTGGGCACTAATAATTACTTTACTGGGCACTAATAATTCCTTTATTGACTAATAAAGTAAATAGCAATTGAAAAACACATAATGGTAGAAATACCAAAATCATTTTCAGGGAGTCTGGGGCATTTTTAACTTTATTCATTTAAATTTTCTACATTTCCAGAAAACTTTCATGGGGGTGGACTTCTATGAATTCAACTATCATGTATTGAATTTTGAATGTGTACTAATTAGGTAGAAATTTCTGTGTAAGGTGTCAAGTGCAATGATTCTAGTGAAAGCAAGATTTTCTGGAGACTAACAGGGAATTTCTATCTGAGCATGTGGGGTGATGAATCATGTAACTATAGAGCATTATACCAGAAGGTATGACAAATCAGAAGCTTAAGGGAATATCTTTGTAGAATGTTAGAACTTTCTGTTGATTAAATCTTTGTCTTTAAGGTGGAGAGCCAGGGAAGACAGCACATCTCCAGAATATTTGTTTTCCTTTATTCACTCAAACCCTTATATAAATACTCCCCTCGGAGACTTTGTAAATGCAATTATATTATGTTCCTAAAAATTGAGATATTATTGTGGACTGCTTGGTGAAACAAATCTGACTACATAAACTACCAGAACCGGGAGTCTTAATCCAGCTAGAAAGGGAGAGATGCTAGAAGAGATTCAAAGCACAGGAAGGGATTGCTGTAAAACCCTGTTGCTGACATGGAAAAGGAGAGACAGCAATCAGGGAATGTGAATGGCCACTAGGAGTAGAAAATGACCCCCTATTGAAAGCCTGCTAGAAAGAGGCCCTTTCCAAGAGATAGTACAACAGTTTTGTTCCAGGGCATTTGTCTTGCATGCAGCTCACCCCAATCCAAGAACCATATGAGGTTCCCCCAGCAACACCAGGAGCAATTTCTGAGTGCAGAGACAGGAGGAAGCCTGAGCATTTTCAGGGGTGCCCACAAAAGAAAAACAAAGAAACAAAACAACACAACAATAACAAAAAGTGGCCTGAGTTCTACAGATGCAAGGAACTAAATATAACATTTTTTAAATTTTATTGAATCACTGTGAGATAGTTACAAGCTTTCATGTTTGGGTTACAATCACACATTGATCAAACACCCATCCCTCCACCAGTGCACATTCCCCACCACCAATATCCCGGGTATACCCCCCCTTCCCACCCTCCCCCTCCCTCCATGGCAGACAATATTCCACATACTCTCTCTCTACTTTTGGGCATTATAGCTTGCAACACAGACACTGAGAGGTCATCATGTTTGGTCCATTATCTACTTTTGGCACACATCGCCCATTGTGACTGATTACTCCAGCCATCATTTTCTTAGTGATCCCACCTTTATTCCATCTGCCTTCTCCCCTCTGCTCATGAAGCAGTCTTCCAGCTATGGGGCAATCCTCCTGGCCCTTGTGTCTACTGTCCTTGAGTGTCAGCCTCATGTGTTGTTCTTCTATATTCCACAAATGAGTGCAGTCCTTCTATGCCTGTCCCTCTCTTTCTGACTCATTTCACTTATCATGATACTCTCCATGTCTATCCATTTATAAGCAAATTTCATAACTTCATCTCTCCTAATAATCTGTTGACATGTTGACATGTACTTCAGTTGTTCCTATATTTTAGCTATATTGTAAATACAGTAACAATGATGGGTCTCATTCCCTTGACCCTGAAGACCCTCTAATATGGCACCATTGGGAAGGATGAGTAAAGAGAGGCTGCTAAAATCTCAGGGATAGGATGAATGTAGACATTACTGGGTCCGCTCGAGCAAATAGCTGATCAACGAGATGACAGTATATACATACCTCTTGGAGACTCTGTCAAACTACCGAGAGTATCCCCCTCTCATGGGCAGAGCCTGGAAAGCTACCTTTGGCGTATTTAATATGCCAAAAACAGTAACGATAGGTATGATTCCCCTGACCCTGAAAGAGCCTCCAATCATTGGTAAAGATGAGTAAGGAGAGGCTGCTAAAATCTCAGGGTTGAGAGGAATAGAGACATTACTGGTGTTTGCTTGAGTAAATCAACGAACAATGGGGTGACAGTGGCAGTGACAGTGACAGCTCTTCTAACAACTGCATCATATTCCATTGTGTAGATGTACCAGATATGTTTATTGCAGCACTGTTCACAATAGCCCAAATCTGGAAACAACCCAAGTGCCCTAGACAGATGACTGGTTAAAGAAACTTTGGTAAATTTAACAACTTGAGTGAGCTTAGAAGCCCATTCTTTTACTCTTGAAGGTGGAGCATCCCTAATTGTGCCACAAGGGCTTGGAGGTTGGAGTGACACACACCTGTGATAGTCAATCAAAATGGATAATTCAACGCTAATGATCTATGAAGTGTTAGTGCTGGAGCTTAATAATACTGAGGGCACCAGGGTTGCATTTCCCCACGCCCTCTGAGCCACCTATTTAGATCCCAATGGGTTGGACCTTATTTTCATCTTGAGAAACTAGAGATAAACCATCTTGTTGGTCCAAGGAAGCTTCTAATCTAATATGCCTAACTGCGAGGTAGTAAATTGCTTTTATTTGAAAATACCAAATTTCTGTGGTCAACAATAGAAAACTAATGCAGGATTAATCCAGGAGATAAGCCTTGAAGCAGTGATTCTCAACTAGGTAAAATATTTTTGCCACGTGGATATTGGCAATGGTTTTATATGCATGTAATCTTTATGTATTCTTATATGTAATCATATTATTTATATATATATAAATTTGTTACAATTGAGAAAGTGGTGAGTGGTGGGAGGAGGATAGATACGCTATTTGTTTCATACTGGTATCGACAAGATAGAGGCCAGGGATGCTCTAAAATACTATAATGCACAAAACAACCCCAATATGAAAATACTATTTGGTCTAAAATAACAAATGTCAAGGTAGCTTACACTGGAAACAGAATCATCAAGATCATATATGTCTAGATCTTAAGAAGGTTACATTTTCTCTTCAAGACTGTAAAGAATCAGAAATTTCTCCCACTAGCAGATGCTATAGTTCTTCTGTTTTTGAAAAACTGGCAGTAAGCCTAGTTCTCCCTCTTGGAGAACCTGACTAGCTACCGAGAGTTTCCTGCCCGCATGGAAGAGCCTGGCAAACTCCTTGTAGTGTATTAATATGCCAAACCAGTAACAATGATGGGTCTCATTCCCCTGACCCTGAAAAAGCCTCCAATGCAGCACTCTTGGGAAGGACAAGTAAAGAGAGGCCTCTAAAATCTCAGGACTAGGACGAATGGAGGCTTTACTGAGACTGCTCGAGAAAATTTATGATCAGGAGATGATGATGATAAACAAAACTGAGGTAATTAGCGGATGCAGTTCTTTTATTTAGCAAATAAAATTGAAAAAGTAACTAATAAATTAAATTACATTAAACTTTTTATTGATGATTTAACAAATAACCATTTGTCTATGCAAGCAATGATTTTAAAAAGTAATAATAATTGCCAAAACATGACTTACAATGATGAGTCATTCTTGAAACTAAAAGCTTAGTGATATTTTGAAAAATATTTTTAAGAAAACACCAGAAGGAAGCAGTCTCTAATTAGTCCTCTGGATTTTGAGGATGGCTCATCATATTAGTGATTTTTCATATTCACTTAGAATACTCTACTTGGTTAGTTTACAATAGAATTAGGTTACTATGTATATACTTCCTTTAAATTTCTTTGTCTTTGCTTTTTGTTTTTCATGTATCTGTAATTTGCACTCCATTGATAATAGAAGCATTTTTTAAAAATATTATTATTCTGTTTATAACTTTAAATGTCAGGAACAGACTTTGTATACAGCCAATCCAGGTTTGATCCCCAGAACCACATATGGTTCCCAGGGCCCTGGCAGGAGTAAATCCTGAGCATAGCATAATAAATGTCATACAATAAAATATATTATATTAAAGAGAAAAATAAAAGAGATCAAAACATGAGATCATTTTTTCTCTGTTTAATCAACTTTGCCAAGAAAATCATCATATTTCATTTTGATAAGAATTATTGACAGTAAGTCAAGTTCATTATGCATTAATTTTGACATATATTTCTAGATTCTAATTGCAGTTTTAATAGAAAATATAATGACACATTTAGTTTTGCTTAGAACAATTTATCCTCCATTAAAATACTTATAACAGACCGATTTCTTCTTTGTGACTTCTATTGACTAATCCTTTTTCAATAATTAGATTGTATTACTTTTTCAGTTGCATGAGAAAATAATAATAACATAGTTATTAATGTAGTTAATATTAACATAGTTAATATTATGTCCCTTACCACCCTTGGTGCATATCATTTCCTCTTTTCATTTTTCATTAGTGTTTATGGTTTCTTATGTTTGTGTTTAGTACAAACATATATTTTTTTGCTGCATTGAGTGAAATAACTATTTTATAATAATAAATTATCTTTTAGATAATTAGTGTATTAAATTATGTTGATACATTTTCTGATATTAGGCCAATTATATATTCATTAGATTAATACTATCTAATCAAGTCATAATTTTTAAATTGTCTTAAATCTATTTTCCATGTATTTTTAGTTTCTATTCTAATTTTATAATCAAAATTATTCTATATTTTTAACATAACTTCACCATCTAAGTTTATAACAAGTTTAATCAATATTTTATCATATGGACCAAAAAAGCTTTGCCATTTAATTTTTTTATTTCCATTTTAAATGGTCTATTAACCTTATTGTTTTTGCACTAGGTTTGCAAGTTTTTTGCTTAATGTTTTCTAGC
This sequence comes from Sorex araneus, assembly GCF_027595985.1. Classification (NCBI taxonomy): domain Eukaryota; kingdom Metazoa; phylum Chordata; class Mammalia; order Eulipotyphla; family Soricidae; genus Sorex; species Sorex araneus. Next base: position 68,137,583 of record NC_073304.1, on the reverse strand, counting down.
TATTAGGTCATAATCATCTTCAAATTCTAAATTGTGCTTTATTAAATTTAATTACACAGATTTCCTTTTCCTAAATTATAAAACAGGAACATTACCACTAGGTCAGTGTGTCTCACAGATTTATGAGACTATAAGGTTATTGTAAACAATAGAGTTTAACCATTGTTATCATTTCACTTTAGTTAAACAACTTTTAAACTGGGTAATCAATAAGCAATCTTTAATCATGCTAGTGATGAGACTTATAAATGTTACTAAAAAATTCTTGGCATTATTATTTGTAATATGAATTTTAATGGGGATGGGGCACTGAAAATAAAGTACAAGGCTAGGGTGCCCAACCAGTCAGGGGTTGATCTCAAGCGCTATGTGGCCACCTGAGAATTGCACAGGTGGCACGAGGATGCCCAGGATCTATCACAGTATTACAGGGTCTGAGTAGCATTGCATTCTCAGGGCCCAGCACTGAACCACTAGTCAGGTAAACTCAGTTGGCTGAAAATTGCCAGAATGGCTCCGGGTTACCTGACTACCATGTGGGAAGACCCCAAATATAAAGACTTTAGCTAATTATTAATTTTCTTTAAATTCTTTACAGCAAGTTTCCTGATTCTTCATAATTGGAATTTTTCAGTAAAGGCATTGGGCTGTTTTATGATGCATTTAAATGAATATGTCTAGTTTCAATGATAAGACTATCATACTCAGAAGTAGAAATCTGAACTTAACACTAAAGATCTGACTGCAGGTTAAATTCAGGGGAACAAAGAAGCTTCAGTTGAGGGAGGGTTGGTAGTGTTTGAAGTAGACAAAAGTATTCTCTCTTCTGAGGAATATCATGTTTTAAACAAGTAGGAGAAAATGAATTTAATAATATTTATATGGGATTTTATTGATTTAGCTTCTCACAGTTTCTGTGAATCAGGTCACTGGGAACAACTTTACTGGGACCTGTACAAGGATGCAGGATGCAGTCAAGGTATGAAGCAAGTTTCCATCAGAGGTTTGTCTGGAAAATCAACCTTTTTTTTGTTTTTAGAAAGACTTATTTTTCAGAGTATATTTACTACATACTCAATAGCAAAACCTAGAGAAAAAAGAGATTGCCCATATTACCCATATGTCACCTGTCTCTACACTTGCATTACTTTCCCCACATCAAACTATACAGTTATTACAGTTGATTAATATACATTGACATATTGTGGTCATCCAAATTCAGTTGTTTACTTTAGAATTTACTCTGGGCAAATTCACATTGGTTTCACGTTCTATGCAAATATGTTGTTATTATAGTTACCATCAACAGCATTTCACTATCAAAATATCTTCTATATTCTATCCATTCATTTTTTTCTCCTCTGCACCAACCCTGAAAATTGATTTTATCATTTCTCTCTATATTTTCACCTTTTCCTAAATGTATATCAGGTGATGGAGAGCAAAAAAGGGGTGTTTTTCTCACACTTGACTGACCTGAGTTTTATCCCTAGCAAACCATGAGGTCCTCTGATCTCCATCTGAAGTGATTACAGAGTTAGGAATAATGTCTGAGCATTGCCAAATGTATCCCTAAAACAAAACAAAAAGGTTTTAATGTATTTTTGTGTTTGAAAATATGTAAACTTTTATATTGGTCATTTTATTTGGTTATATGCATTTATTTCCTTAATGTCTTTTCATGATTTAACAGAATATTTAATTTGCATGCTGAATTATAGTCCATTATCTCAACCAATTTACACAATTTATTAATGGAACTCATATAATTATTTTTGCTTCAAATTTTGTTAACTCTATGGAAAGCTGGGACAAACATGAGTGTGCATAGTTTTGAGGGTATATACCTTAATTTTGAGGTAAATTTTAATGAGTGCATTTGTTTGACATTTGTTGTATTTTTGGTGTGGTAAGAGTATGCTTAACTGTACATAATGTTTTGTAAAACACTAACCTATGTTCCCAATGAGGCAGTAACATTTTACATCCACAAGAAAAAAATTAGTTTCTGTTGCTTTACATTCTTCTCGCCTTTTGGTATCATCTAGATTCTGAGTCTTGGCCATTCTGATAGATGTGTAACTGTTCTCTTTGAAACTTAGGTAGTTATTGCTCTTGTATTTGTTAGACTGAGGCTTTAATGTCTACTGTTATATGCACCTAGGTGCCTCCTACAGAGATGCTACTCTACTGGGTTTCATAATATGCCTACTCAAAACCTGAAAAAGAATAAGAGATAACCATGGCATTTAAAAATTACTGTGAATAAATAAATAAAAATAAACATTACTGTAAAGTGGCACTAGATAAATAGTACAAAAGTCAGGGTTCTTGCTTTGCACACTATCTGCCTGGGTTTATTCCCTAGAACCCAATATGGTCCCCAGAACCCTACCAGGAATAATCCCTAAGCAGAGAACCAGAAGTAAACAAACCTTCAGCACCACCGAGTGTGACCCCTGAACAAAAACAAAATTAGCTATTGTGAAGTATAATAGAACTAGAGTTGAAGGAGAGGATAAGAAATGCTAATCTTATGGAGTTGATGATTTAAGAGCTGTTCTTTTAATTTTGTAATTATATTGAGCCAAATTAAGAAATGATTTTAAATTAATAAAATAAAAACCTGATGGGCATACCATGTTTTTGTGAGTGTAAAATGTTAATTCCTAAAGTCTTCCATTTATTAAGAAAAAACAAAAAGGGAATTGTTAAACAAAGATATGAATGTCTAAAAAATTATTAAAGAAAGAAAAAGAAGGCTTACTGCTTATTTATATGCAGAAAATGTTGAACAAAATCAATATGTCATCAATACTTTAAATATTATATTTATAGTACTATTTTCACTCAGAGTGCCCCAGAGTGGGGCAGGTGAGAGCGTTGCCTGCCCCAAGGGACCCAGCCCCAGCAGCCGACCTCCACAACCCAACTGCCACCACGCTCCGGCTGCTTTCCACATGCTCGGGCTGAGCCTCACGTATGAGTGAACATATTCCTAAACTGCACTGCCGCAACACAGTATAAGTCACTCCCTGCTCATTTTCCATATTACTACACCATATTTGATTGAAGGCAAGATGACGCCGACCCCGCCTGAACCTCTCGCACTCTCCTGAACCGGACTCACCATCTCACCTTAGACAATGCTCAGCTCAGCACGCCAGGGATGGAACTCTACATGTGATCCCTGCTGGCACTCTACATGTGATTCCTGATGAATATCATTGGCTGTTTTGCAAGATTCAAACAGAATGGCATCGGAGAGGCACAGAAAAACTTTGGTGGTGGCCACAGTATCACCTGCCCCAGCGGGGCTGAGTTACAGCGCTGTCAGACATAGATCCATGGCAGCAGTGCACGCAGTGCTCATCCACTGTAGGGTGCTGTCAGCCAACCACCAGGTGACCTGGGACATGGCGCAGGTGTTTGACCTGCACAGACCCTCCACCATAGGGTCCTGCTATGCCAGCTGCTCAACAACCTCCGGGCGCACTCCATCAACTTCAAGGAGATCAACCCTTAGGCTATAGATGTCCCAGTTAGTGCCCAGAGACACAGACAGGTGCATGTTTGTCAGTGTGTAGATTGTTACAACATACCAGTCAACCAAAAGCTTACATTCAGTAGACTGAGAACACCTGTAAAGGAGATTAGAGGCCACCCCAAAAGCCTCCGTCCCTCTTAGAGAGCCAGGTAAGCTACCGACAGTATCCCGCCCATACGGCAGAGCCTGGCAAGCTCCTCATGGCATATTCGATATGCCCAAAACAGTAACAACAGCAGTCCTCATTCCCCTGATCCTGAAAAAGCCCCCTGTACACCATCAGGCTACACTAGCATGCGACAGGGACAAATGGAGACATTACTGGCGCCCATTGAAGCAAATCGATGAACAACAGGATGACAATGATGATTTATGGTGCTAAATTTTCATTTCTAATAACATACTCTAAAGGTGGTTGTCACATTGTTTTATATTAGTTTTTATTTCAATAATTGTTCAGAGTTTACTTAGTCACTCTGTTAAGTTACTAAACTTCAAATACATGTCATTTATTTCTTTAAATAAAGTGCCAAGTTTTAACTCACATTCTGTTTAACTTTATTTTCTTTATTTAACTTTATTTTCTCTTTCTTTTTAATTTTTTATAATTAAATTTTTATTAAAAAATAAAAAACCTGGCAATGCATTGCTTTCTTATGCACTACAATGTACTGTTTTCTTCATTTTCTGTTTGAACATTGAATAGGGCATTTATTGAATATGAAACATTAAAATAAAAACGTGTTCACATACTGAAAAGTAGACAATAACATTCTCTCTGATGTACCTCTGTTTGTCCTCAGCAGCAAAAGGGCTCTAAGTAAATTATCCTTTCTATTATTTTCCTTTATATTTTCCTTATTTTTTTTTTGCTATTAAACTTTATTATATATTAAATCCCCATTTCAAAGTTAAGACAGAGTAAGAGACTTAGAATAATTGTAAAATTACTTGGAAAATAAAATTTGAATTAAATATTGTATATAAATCATTCTTTTTTTAAATATATAAATCCAATGTTATATTATAAAAGAAGGTAGCATAGATTAACCCATGCAGTCAATAGTGTGAAGTTCTTGGGGGAAAAAGAAAATAAGAAAGTTATTTACCAGTTCATAGAAAAGAATATTTCTTTCAAACTCCATGTCCCTGCAATCAGTGTCTCAATATAATCAATTTCAAATTATGGAGTGCCTATTATAATATTTCTCAAACATTTCTGTCATTAGAAAAAAAAAGATTTTGGAGGTGATATTAAGAATATCAAACTCCAAGGTTTAAAGAACTGTAAGAACTCTTTCTTTAGTCTTTAATGTTTTTTTTTTTTATTGAATCACCAAGTGGAGGGTTACAAAGTTCTCAGGATTATTAATAGGTAGTCACTTCCACAAGAAATATACAGCCACTAGCAGTTCTATATAGTAACATCCCTTTATCAGAAATTTTACTTATAAATTTTCACTGAAATGTTCCTAATATTAGTGAAACGGGCTCCTCTCTACTCATTAATCATGTACATATAGTGAAGTTAGTCCCATACAGAAAATTATAGTATTCAGTGTGGACTCCATACCAGGTGAGTTTTCAATTAAAAATCAAAATGTTGCTCTTACAGAAGTGGGAGTGAAGGCCAAGAAGAACAAACAAAAGATGTTGAAATGTTGATGGTCTTAGAGATTAAGCACAGCTTCCAGAGTACATATCTTGTTTATTGTGGGAGATGGATGGCCACAAACCTAGTTCTTATTATCATACATCACTCCTACTTAAAAACGTAGAAGCATATTTAATGCAGTGGGTAGGGCATTCACCTTGCACACTGCTGACCCGGGTTCGATTCCTCCGCCCCTCTCGGAGAGCCTGGCAAGATACCAAGAGTATCTCACCCTCACGGCAGAGCCTGGCAAGCTACCTGTGGCGCATTCTATATGCCAAAAACAGTAATAACAAGTCTCACAATAGAGATGTTACTGGTGCCCACTTCAGCAAATCGATGAGCAATGGGATGACAGTGATACAGTGATACATATATACACACATACAGAGAGAGAGATGATCTCATTGTGAATTTTAAATGTTCCCAGAAACCTTCATTTAATAAATTGACTATATGGATCCAGCTATACTTCCTCAACTACTCTGTGACAGGAACATGTGCTGTGTCATTACTTTCTATTCCTACCATAAAGCAGATTAAGTAGAATTGAAAATAGGAAGAGTGACTAAACTAAGCAAAATTTTAAAGTTGAGTATGTGCTTTCAGTACAGCACATACTGCAAGTGCTCTTAATAATTGTTGAGGCATATTTCCCTGAAGTATTAATATTTCAGTTGAAGATACCCAGCTTTAATTAAACATGGAAAATAAGTAATAGCTTCATATTCTTAGTCAAGAGTCCTGACATTGAATTATTATGCAGCATAATGAAAGGACTATTTTAACAGAACAAGAACATTCTATTACAGAGCAATTCAAAAATTGAAACCAACTTATTACACAAGGCAAACCAAAAAGAAAAAATCGAAATGACAAAAAAATGCAGGATAAAATTCCATACCTTGTACTTAATGATCATAATTATTATATTATATTGAATTCAGTACTCAGAATTTTTTTCTAATCTAAATTTAATTCCCTAAAGGTTTATTCAGTAACCTGTAATAAATGGTGACCAGTGGAACCCTCAAGAAAAGTTTCTAATGGCATTGTTACCAAAGTATATAATTTCTAAAAGTGGCATTTAGTTCTTTTATATGTGACTCTTGCTTTAAAAATCTGAGATGTTTTTAAGTCACAGATTTATTTTATGGCAGAATTACATGTTTATTATTCTTACAAGGATAACTGACATTCATCATATAGTTTTTAATGATAGCTTTAAATTTTTTTTCAGTTAAAAAGGTGCCTTGGAGGCTGGAAAAATAACACAGCAATAAGGCATTTGTTTTGTTTGCAGTCAAATCCAGTTCAATATCTGACACCACAGATAGTCTTTCAGCACTGTCAGTAGTGATCCCTGAGCACAAAATCAGAAGTAATCTTTGAGCACCTACAGGTATGGACCAAAATTAAAATTCAAAATTTCCTTGAGTGATAAATAAAATCAATTTTACTTACATTCTCACTAGAGTAACCTTATTGACATGATAATCTGAAACAGCACATAAATATCTATAAATTTTTTACAGTTTTTGATTGAGTTTCAAGAAGAGAAAGTATGCTTATTGGCACTAGAGAAAATGTTTCAGAGACGATAACATTTGAGCCAGATTGGATGTCAGTATTTGAAATATTTTAGGTACACCTGCTTTTATTCCTGTACCATACTGTTTATATTATTATAGTATTTTAATATAATTTTGGAGGTTGTGTGGGGGTCACATTCAGCTGTACTCAGGGTTTATTCCTGGCCTTATATTCATAGATAAGTTCCAGTAGTGTTCAAGAGCCATATATGATACTGATATGAATTAAGTTGGCCACATGTATGACAAACTCCTCTAACCACTATACCTATATGTCCAGTCCTCTTACTACAATATAATTTAAAGTGAGAATACTTAGTGACTTCCATTGTTTCTCTCTCTAGGAGTGCTTTGGATATTCAGTATCTTTTGTAATTTATGCAAATTTTACTAATGTTTGTTCTATTTCCTTGAAAAATGCTGCTAAATTTTTTATAAGGGTATTTCAGGGAATTTGATAAGGGAATCTCTATCATGCTCTCAGTAGACTGATAATTTTAGTATGTCATTTCTTTGAGTGCATGAACTTGGAATATCTTTCAGTCTCTTCCTGTCTTCAGTTTATTTCATTGTGTCAGCTCCACCACATTTCTTAAGATAACTATTGTGTTTTTTTATTTTTTATAAAATTCTGTATTCAGTAGCTTTAAAATTTTATGCTGCAACTTAGATCAAATTTTATAATGGCATGATACTTGGTAAATACGGAAGGTTAAATGGTGGAGTTTGTTGTTAGTGTTGGGAATTTAATCTAGGGTTTCACATATGGAAAACATATACCCTACTAATAAGCTACATCTTCAGCCCCATAAATAGTAAAAATTTTAATACAGAGGAACATAGATATTAAAATAGAATATTTATTTTAATTGAGACACATTTTTATGAAGACAAAACAATTTATCAAGAAAACACAACCTTATACATTGGGGCTAAAGAAATAGTATAAGAATTTAGGTGCCACCTACCTACTCCAGATGGAATCCTGGCGACCAAGAGTTTCCACAAACAAAGCCCAGGTATGCGGGTTTCAAGACTTAATTTCTATGCCTCTTGGTGGCATTAAGAAATTAAGCCATTCCTCCCTGGCTTTCTGACCACTCATCGGTCTGGCTGTCATCCCCACAATGTGCCTCCAGGCACCATTTTAGTGCACCAACAACCCTGGTCCAGAGACACAACAATGAGTCCCAGAAGACACTATAGAAGCAGAGATCTCTGTGGGAACCATATCGAGCCAATATCACTGGGGCACCCCACATGGAGCAGGTGCAGTATCCCCACCTACTACAGATGGAATCCCACCCACCAAGAGCTTCCACAAGAAAGGCCCAGGTATTCGGGTTCCAGGACTAAATCTCCGTGCCTCATGGTGGTAGAGGTGCTGGGCTGTCTCTCCCTTTTCCCCCACTCTCCCCTGACTCATCTGTCTGGCTCTCACTCCCACAATGTGCCTCCCGAAGCTATCTTAGCACACCAACAATCCTGTTCCAAAGACATCCAATTGAATCCCAAAATGGATTAGTGCCCTACAGAAATGTCTCTGGAACCCAACCATTTACATTCTAGGATTCCAGAAGCATGAAGCACCCAAGATATTCAAATTGAGCAATGGACAGTAATGATGTAGCATCTGCCCCTGGCAGGCTGGCTTTAATGGTGGTGGGAAAATTCGAGCAAAACACAATGTCCCAAAATGGAGAGAGAGTATTTGGGAAATTTCCTGCCATGGAGGCAGGAGGAGGACTAGGATGGTGGTGGGGGGATATTCTGGGGACATGGTGTTGGAAAGTGTGTACTGGTAGAGGGATAAGTGTTTGATCATTGTACGGCTAAATCCTGAACATGAAAGCATTATAACTGTGTCTCACAGTGATTAAATTAAAAAAAAATGTGGAGTTCATACCCAATTCTAACAGCTTAATCAATGACTGAATAAATAGCTATACTCCTACATTAATAAAAATAAATAAATATCAATGTCAAAGGACGGAAAACAATTTTGCAAGCAAACAACTCCCTTAAAAAAGCTGGAGTGGCCATACTAGTATCTGACAACAGAGATTTCAGGTTGAAAAAGATTAGAAGGGACAGCGAAGTTCATTTTCTATTTATCAAGGGATACATACAACAGGAAGAAAACACTCTTAAACATATATGCACTTAATGAGCGACCAACTAAATACTTAAAACAACTGCTAACAAACTGTAAGGAGGACATCTCTTGCAGCACAATAGAAATTAGAGACTTCAACACCACCTGGATAGATTGATAAGAACAAAACTCAGCTAGGAAACACTGGCTCTGAAGAAAGGAATAGAAGAGAGAGGGTGAATAGACCTATACAGGGCTTTACACCCCCAAAAGAAAAAATACACATTCTTTCCCAGTGCACCCGGAACATTTTCCAAAATAGACCATGTTCTGGGTCACAAAACATACCTCAATAGGATCGGGAAGACAGAAATTGCATCAACTACCTTTTCAGACCATGTTGTGCTGAAGATAGAAGCTAATCACACAGACACGGAGAACCAGATCAAGCACCTGGAAATTAAACAACTCGGTGTTGAACAATAAGTGGGTCAGATAGGAAATCAAGGAAGAAATCAAAAGATACCTCAAAACAAATGAGAATAAAGACACCGAAGACATGAGCTACCAACACCTATGGGATGCAGCTAAAGCCATGTTAAGGTGAAAATTTATAGCTCTGCAATCATTCCTCAGGAAGGGAGAAGGGACCTACATAGAAAACTTGACTTCCCAGCTCAAGACCTTAGAAAAGGACCAGCAAAAGGATCCAAACCAAAACGAAGGAAATAAATAATAAAACTTAGAGCAGAATTTAACAACATGGAAACCCAAAAAAAAAAAATCTGGAAGATGAATGAAACCAAGAGTTGGTTCTTTGAGAAAATAAACAAGATCAATAAACCACTAGCAAGACTCACAGAAAGAGAGAGAGAACCCTAATAAACCGAATCAGAAATGAAAAGGGGGACATCACAACAGAAACCAATGAAATTTCAAAGATCATCAGAGACTACTTTGAAAGTCTGTATGCCATAAAACATGAGAACCTAAAAGAAATGAATAATTCCTTGATTCCTACAATCTCGCAAGACTGAACCAAAAAGACCTGAATAGATCCATTAATATCAAAGAAATTGAAAGTGTAATAAAAAATCTTCAAAAAGATATTAAGGGCATCCAGATAGGAAAAGAAGAAATCAAACTCTCACTATTTGCAGATGTTATGATACTATGATATGATACGAGAGAATCCTAAAGCCTCTACCAAGAACTCTTAGGAACAATAAACTTCTACAGTAAAGTCACAGGCTATAAAATCAATACCCAAAAGTCCATGGCCTTCCTATACGCAAACAATGAGACAGAGGAAAGGGACATGAAAAAAGCAATCCTGGTCACAATTGTGCCCCAGAAAATCAAGTACTTCGGAATCAGCTTAACTAAGGAAGTAAAGGACCTCTACAAAGAAAACTAAAACGCTACTCCATGAAATAAAAGAGGATATGAGGAAATGGAAACATATTCTCTGCTCATGGATAGGGAGAATCAACATTGTCAAAATGGCAATACTCCCCAAAGCGTTATACAGATTCAATGCAATCCTTATAAGGATACCCATGAAATTCTTCAAAGAAATGGATCAAGCAATCCTGAAATTCATATAGAACCACAAACTCCCAAGAATAGCTAAAGCAATTCTTGGGAAAAAAGATGATGGGAGGCATCACCCTCCCCAACCTTAAACTCTACTACATAGCAGTAACAATTAAAACAGCAGGTACTGGAATAAAGGCAGAGCCACAGACCAATGGAACAAGGTAGAATATCCCTACAAACAACCCCGAGTGTATGATCATCTAATCTTTGATAAAGGAGTAAGAAATGTGAACTGGAGCAAGGAAAGCCTCTTTAACAAATGGTGCTGGCATAACTAGACAACCGCATGCAAAAGAATGGGCTTACACTTTGACCTAAAACCATGCACAAAAATCAGATTAAAATGAATTAAAAACCTCAACATCAGACCACAATCCATAAGGTACATTGAAGACAAAGTTGGAAAACCTCTCCACGATATTGAAGCTAAAGTTTTCTTCAAAGATGACACGCAACTAATCAACCAAGTGGAAACAGAGATAAACAAATAGGATTATAATGAACTAAGAAGTTTCTGCACCACAAAAGATACAGTGACCAGAATACAAAGAGAATCTTCAGAATGGGAAAGGATATTCATCCAATACCCATTTGATAAGGGACTAATATCAAGGGTATATAAGGCACTGTTGAACTCTATAAAAAGAAAACATCCAACCCCATCAAAGAAGGGGGCAAAGAAATGAATAGAAACTTTCTCAAGGAAGGAATACAAATGGCCTAAAGACACATGAAAACTGTTCTTCATTACTAATCATCAGGGAGATGCAGATCAAAACAACTATGAGATACCACCTCACAACACAGAGACTGGCACACATCCAAAAGAACAAAAGCAACTGGTGTTGGCGTGGATGTGGGGAGAAAGGGACCCTCTTACACTGCTGGTGGAAATGCTGACAGGTTCAGCTCTTTTGGAAAACAATATGGTCTCTTCTCAAAAAATTACTTCTGGCATTATATCCTGGATAAGCAAAAAAGTATAGTCGAAATGACATCTGCACTTATATGTTCATCGCAGAAATGTTTAGAATAGCCAGAATCTGGAAAAAAACCGAGTGCCGTAGAATACATGACTGGTTAAAGAATCTTTGGTACACAATGGAATACTATGCAGCTGTTAGAAAAGATGAAGTCATGAACTTTGCTTATAAGTGGATCAACATGGAAAGTATGATGCTAAGTGAAATGAGTCAGAAAGAGAGAGAGAGAGAGCCATAGAAAGATTGCACTCATCTGTGGAATATAAAATAACAGAATAGGAGACTAACACCCAAGAATAGTAGAAATAAATACCAGGAGGTTTGCTCCATGACTTGGAAGCCAGCCTCACATGGTGGGGGAAAAGGCAGCTCAGATAGAGAAGGGAACACCAAGTAAAGTGTGGTTGGAGGACCCTTTTGGGATGGAAGATGCATGCCAAAAGTAGACTATAGATTGAACATGATGGCCACTCAATACCCCTATTGCAAACCACAACACCTGAAAGGAGAGAGAAAACAAAAAGGAATTCCCTGCCACAGAGGCGAGGTCAGGGGGATGGGATTGGTGGGTGGGAGGGATACTGGTATCATTAGTGGTGGAGAACGGGCACTGGTGGAGGGAAGAGTTCTCAAGCATTGTATGACCGAAGCAAGCACAAAAATATGTAAATCTATAACTGTACCCTCACAGTGATTCACTATTTAAATAAATAAATAGATAGATAAATAAATAAAAAAACAATGACCAAAAAAGGAAAAGAATTTAGGTGTATGTCTTGGGCACAGCTGACTCCAATTAGATCACAACTTACAGTGTTTGGAGAACCAAATGTGGTGACAGAGTTCTAATTGGAATTGTGATCTCTGGCATGGAGTCAGGAGTAAATCTAAATATGAGCGGTCGTGGTCCCCAAACTACAAAAAATCTCTTAAGTGTAAAATTAATAAGTGATGTTTCATGTACAAGTGGCTTAACTGTGAAAAAGTGCACTAATTTTTTTTTAGAATTCAGGTCATACTAATGACTGGAATGTTATCACTGTGTCTAAGAAAATAGTATATAACAAGATATCTGATGGGCAGAAGTGATAGTACAGTTAGTAGTGTTATGCCCGTTTCAGATCCCCAATTGTGGAGAGACCCAGTTCCACACATGATAAATGTGTGGAAAAGAAAAGAACTTTATTACTAGATCGAGTCAGTGGTAGCTCGATCTAGGGTCCAAGTCTCATCCAACACAGTGGAGTCTTGACAAGGACATTGACTCCAACTCATAAGCAGTTTATGTAGGGTTCAGTTAAGACTCGATTTATATACTGGTCTATGTTTAGTATTGCAACAGTGGTCAGCAATTAGACAGCAGGTACCAGTAACAGTTTGGGGTTCTTTCCAAGAAGGGTGCGGCAACCCATCATGACTGGCCAGATCTAACTGCCCCATTTCTTATCTAGGTGAATTACTCAATTGGGAGTTTACCAGAAACTGCATGAGCTGGAGTGATAGCCTAGCGGCTAGGGCATTTGCCTTGCATGCGGCTGACCTGGGTTTGATTCCTCTCTCCCTCTGGGATAGCCCGGCAAGCTACTGAGAGTATCTCGCCCCCACAGCAGAGTCTGGCAAGCTACCCGTGGTGTATTCAATATGTCAAAAACAGTAACAATAAGTCTCACAATAGAGACATTACTGGTGCCCGCTCCAGCAAATGGTTGAGCAACGGAATAACAGTGATACAGTGATATCAGAAACTGCAGTCCTGCTCCAGGGAAACAAAAACTGAGGCCTAGCTGAGACATAATGTTAGCTGCAGCTTGTCATGATATCTGAGGAGCCTGCTTTGGGGCCTCACAGTAGGACACTTGCCTAGCAGTGTCAGTCCCTGGCACCACATATGATCCTTTGAGCTCTTCCAGGTGTGATGCCTGAACACATAGCCAGAATTATGCCCCAACTGCTACTGGGTGTTGCAGCCTCTCAGAAACAACAGAAAAAAAGGGTATCTGAAGGTATCTGAATAGTACTGTCATGATGAGAACAATACTTTAGAAAATTCTGAGACCCAGGTAGAGGATAGCTTGAACCATGGTATAGGGAAATGTAATCGTGTTAGTGTGAGAAAGTAGGAGTTTAATGTTAATCTAAAGTTAAAGGTTACTAGATAAATTTCCCAAAATAAAAAAAAGTGTAGTAATATATACACACTAATGAAATCTGTGGTGCTTAATTGAGAGAATTTGGTGAATTCTAGAATCCATTTTTATCGTTGTAAAAGAAATCTCAACTAGATAGGTTTTGAATTTTCAACAGAAGGTACTTTTTGCAAAATGATAGGATCATCCATTAGGCAAAAAGTAATTTGAGAGCTTTGTATATGACAGAAAAGTATTAAATTTATTTAATCGAGCTTGTTATTTTAATTTTTAATGTTTTCTGGAATCAGAATATTTTAATTTTTTATTGAGATCAGTGACAATGAAATGCCAGGACAAGAGAATATCTTTTTTTTATTTGGTTAAATAAAGGGAAATTTTTTTTTTCTTTTTGGGTCACACCCAGAGATGCACAGGGGTTACTCCTGGCTCTGCACTCAGGAATCACCTCTGGCGGTGCTCAGGGGACCATATGAGATGCTGGGATTCGAACCCGGGTCAGCCGCATGCAAGGCAAACACCCTACCCGCTGTGCTATCACTCCAGCCCTAAAGGGAAAAATTTTAACTTAAGAAATCTCAGGTCTACTAAGGTGGTAAATTATTCAATTGTGAAAAACTAAGGCACGTCGACGGGGCATGCACTCGCAGGCTCTCAGGGCGGCTCTGTCTCACCACCTGCATTCGGTGCTATGGTGAGATAGGTTTCGGCCGTCCCAAAACTGCTATGTGTGGCTGTTTCAGGACGGCCGTTGGCCAAGGATAGGCGCAGGAAGAATGAGGACCAAACTGGTTGCTGATTAGTTACCATTTATTCAATCTTCCATCTTTCTCATCTCCCACACTCCCAGTTTCGTCCTCTCTTTGGATCTACTGCAGCATCTCTGGATTCTCCTGACTCTCTCCTCCCTCTTTCTCTCTCTTCCTTGCCCCTAGGCTACTCACAGCCAGGTAGGAAAATCATCATAAGAAAGCCCTTCCTGAGGGCCAGGCATTCCAAAGCCCTTCCTGACTCTAACAGTGTTTTTCTCCTTTCCTTAGTTCAAACATCATTAACATCTTAATACTAGTTATTTTTGTATAGACACAGCAAGAGATACATTGAGGCTTGCAAGGCATCTCTCCTGGCAACATCTTGCCACAGACTCAGACTACAGCACTCAGGCCAGATTAATCATTCCTAACTCTAGCAGGGTCCGAATCTAATTATCACTGTTTGGATCATGGCAGCATTTGTCCATGACCAAGCTCTTAACTTGCATTAAGCACTTTAATTAATTAATTCAATTAATTAATTAATTAATTAATTCTATTTAGCGCTTGCATTAAGCATTAGGCACTTTGGTCAGGCCCATCTCAATGCCAGGTTAGCACACAACTCACCCACCGCTTGTCCTGGATCCGTCTCGTCCCTCATTGGGACCCTGCTTTTGGGGGTGCTAGGAAGTAAGGGCAGCTGAGGCTTAGGTCAAGAGAACAGATGCCCAGGAGGAAAATATCATGTAGAGTCAAATGACTCCCAGGTTACAAAGCATATCATTTGCTAAGTCTTCCTGTGTCCATACAAAAAGGACATGGCTCTGAATAAACTATGCAAAGGACTCAAGGAGAAGAGAAAAACAATATTTACAAGTCAACAGAACACTAAAAAAGAAGCTACAAATAAACACAGAGGAATGAAAGCACTGTGATGGGAGTAACCCAATAAACCTAAACTACCTGAGGCTATGTTATCCTACATTCAATACAATATTAAAACATAATTTTAATGTAAGAATTGTAGTGCTTTTGAACTAGTAAAAATAGTTTACTCTTCTCTTTGCATTTAGAGCTAAAATAGAGAGAACCAGGTTCAGATATTAATTATTCTGAATTTTTATTTTTTTTTTAAAGATATCATACAGAAAACAGTTGGAGTAGAAAAGTGGCAATATGAGGGAAAGAGAAGGCAATATCGAAGGCAATTGCACACCATAAACAGACCACTAAGAAATTAGACAGCTAGGCTCTCACTCTTCTGATTTTCATGCTAAAAAAATTAACTAATTCTTCCAGCTTTGGAGGTTAAGATACCAAAGTGTTTGAGGCCCTAAGAATATGAAGAGGAATTCAGATTATTAATTACAGAAAGTTACATTATGAAGTTGATTGATATGTAATTAGACAATAACATATGATTGCCCAAATATTTTTCTAAAATTATAATCATTAATTATAGGATGATTTTGAACCTACAACTTCGAGTAAGCTTAAGGATAGTATAATTTATTGACCCATTTAGTAAGGGGACTTTTTCCATTTAAACAAATAAAACAAAACTGAGCTGACTCCAAGTTAGTCAAAAGAAAATTTATAAGAGAAAGAAGGAAAGAAAGAAAAGGAAAGAACAGAAAAAAGAAAGAAAGAGAGAGAGGAAGGAAGGAAAAAAGGCAGAAAGAGAAAGGAAGGAAGGAAGGAAGGAAGGAAGGAAGGAAGGAAGGAAGGAAGGAAGGAAGGAAGGAAGGAAGGAAGGAAGGAAGGAAGGAAGGAAGGAAGAAAAAAGAAAGAAGGAAAGAAAGAAGGAAAGAAAGAAAGCCTCTTAGCTGTGTCCTAACTAGATTTTTTTATTACAGTTGACAATGAAAATGAGAGTCATAAAGAACACAGCTGGAATTTTAACTCTTAAGTTGAGATCAAAGATTTGGCAGTTAGAAAAATCATCCTTTGACTTGTAAACAAAACAAACCTTATATGAATGTCAGAATAAATAAAGTATTTCTTTTTAAACAGTTACTGTTTTGGCTAAACTGTACTTATCATACCTATTAAGAGATTAAGGTAGAGAATTTATCACTCTTATTGCCATCTTAACCTCAGATGCAATTACTTAAAACGAAATAAATATACTTAGCAAACAAGGAAGATATATTACTAATTGTCCACTGGGCAGTCAATTGCCAGTTAGAGTAGCCACTTGTGTAAACTCTGTCAAACATGCTGACCCAAACACGTCTCTAGCGATTTCCAACATCTGGCTTAAAAGCTTCCCTGTAATTATTTTCATTTTGCATAAGCAAAACTCACTAAACCCTGCATCTGTGGTGGTGATATACAAAACATATAAATTTTGAGGGATTCATTAGATAATGCAGAAGAAAATGCACCAATGGCTCAAAGCCATTTAGTTCTAGCTCTTTTGGGTGAAGTAGCCAGCAGAGAAGGCCTTTTCCCCAAAAAAAATATTTGCAGTGCTTCTTGACTTGTTTCTGCTGTAAAAATTGACAACAAAGTTACAAAGATGGAGCAACTTCTTTCTAATGTTCTTGCCATCTATGATATTTTATAGTAGAGGCAGGTATTAAGATGATGCTAATACTAGGTATATAGATAAGAACTATTGCCCAGAAATTCTATGATGTCTCTATATAATCTTTATAATAAAGTTTTCTTTAGAAGATGCAATAAAAAATATTTGACATATTATTTTATTGAGCAATTTCTAAATTCTAATCATGTACAGATAGTTTCTCAAAAGACTCCAAATCACGTCTGTTTGCAATTATTTATCCTAAATTCATATGCTTATATTTATGAATGGAACATAAATATATGCTTCATGATATTAATAAATCATTTAAATTGTTTCATAATTTATTTAAAATACTATCTACCAATGTATATTACAATGCCACCATAAGCTGCTACTTGATGTTATTTTAATTTATTAAGCTTAGTGAAATATACCCATCCCTATCAGAATGTTCAGAATGATTCTGAAGTGGTTTCTTTTCTTAGCCCCATCTTTGGTTATATGTTTCTTCCAACCTGTTCTAGTGAAATTGGAATAGCCTAGGTTGGATGATGTATATTTATTAGTTTCAGAACCACATCTGTGTGCTCAGATTGGAGGAAAGGTCATAAACACAATGAATGTTGCTAGGAAACCATGCCTTTTAGTCAATTTAGTTGTGAAGATGAAAGGGTTTTTTAGTACAAAGATGGGCTATTTGTATAGTACAATGAATAATCATTTTATTTTGATCTTTGAATTTATCATTTAAAAATAACACTTTTCATTAGGAGCTTTTCCTAGTTATTAGTTATTTGGATTCCAAATGTTTAAAATTCGAGACATGAATGTAGCTTTCTATGAAGAGAAAGATTTGTTGCAATTTTCATTTAAAGAAAATAATCTTGTTGGTGAAGTTTAGGGGTATTTAATTCTTAGGGCAAAACATAGGAATCATAAAAAGATTAATAATCAAATAATAAAAGTCAAGGAATAAGTATCTAAGACGCATGAAATTGCCATTAAAAGGATTTTGAAAGCTCAAGTGCTATAAACAACCCTGACACTTCTTTTGGTGCTTCAAAACTACAGGATTGTGATCCTGGCAAGTTTTCACAAAGATTAATCTAAAAGAAAACAGATATACTTTGCTGGTCAATAATGATTTGATGAGCCTTGGACATAACTAAGTACTTTAATTCCATAACCCATTTAAGTACCTAATTAGAAGCTTATGTTGACTGTGCCTGAATCTATTGATTTTGAAAAAAAATGTATTTTAAACCACACCATTTTTTTTAATTGACTCCATTTCACTTGAAGATTTCATTCAGTAAGGTTTGGTGATATAGTGACATAATGACATCAAAACTAAGCACATTAGTACTGCAACAGATATCTGGAGATGGGACTTGCTTCTGTTTGGGGAGTATATTATTGGACATCTTTTAAAACAATTATTTCTCACATTGCACTTGATTCTTCTGGTTCTGTTCATCAGCCAGCCTCATCTCCTATTTAGAGGGATGGATATGTTGCTCAGGTTAGCCAATCAAAATAATCCTAGAGTACATGCATTTGAGAATGAAGGTAAACTATGAATAACCAGTGGCGCATAACCAAGGATGAGGTGCTACTAAAAGATGTTGATGATGCAGACAAAAGCAAAAGTGTCAAGGACGAAAAAAAAATTAGATTATTCAAATATATAATTATGATGGAAAAACTAGAATTAGGCAGGGGCAAGATTTGGCATGACTTAAGTTATAGTTGAAAATATCACACTAGTCATTAAATCATAAGGATTGAGGGTCCAAATTGGTATTTAGGAGACTATTGTAGTAGTGCTTGAGAAAAATATTGCTGTCTTGGCCTAAGGTATTTGAAATAAAAAAGGTACAGAAGTCAGTGGATCAAAATAATATTTTAAAATGAATCTTAAAAGCCTTCTAGTGAATTGGATATAAAATATGTGCTTAAGAATTAATCAAAGGATAAAACTATTTTGTGTGACTAAAAGTGTGGTGCTCCATTAAATAAATTGGAAAGACAAGAAAACCAGTATAGAAGGTGCTATTGAGAAGTTTTGTTATCCAAGCTCTTATGTTCATTGCAGTACAATAAGCCAAGATCTGGAAATAACCCAAGTGCCCAAGAAAAGATAACTAGATAAAGAAATTGTATTATGTATATGTTATGGTGTATTATTGTATAAGAAAAGATGAAATCATGCAATTTGCTGCTATGTTGATGGAATTAGAAGGTATCATGCTAAGTGAAGTCAGTCAGAATGAGAGGAACAGATGCTGAATGAACTCTCTCAAATGTGGAAAATAAAGAAAATTAGAAAAGCAGTAAACGGTTAAAGGCAATAGAACTTAGAAGGTTGGTCTACAGAATTGCGTTTACCTGGTAGGGGGAAGAAGGAATTAGTGAGAGGGGTCTTTGGGTCATGGGTGGAAAAAATCAGGCACTCTGTTGGTGAATGTGGCATTAAACAACGCATATGTCTATTTATTATTAACAGGAATGTATATCATGGTACTTCAAATAAATGGAGGGAAAGGAGTTCGGTTTGGTGCACATTAAAAGTGATAACATTTGATAGACATGGAGAGTATCATGCTAAGTGAAATGAGTCAGAAAGAGAGGGACAGACATAGAAGGACTGCAATCATTTGTGGAGTATAGATTAACATCACATGAGGCTGACACCCAAGGACAGTAGATAGATACAAGGGCCAGGAGGATTGCCCCATAGCTGGAAGCCTGCTTCATGAGCAGAGGGGAGAAGGCAGATGGAATAGAGAAGGGATCACTAAGAAAATGATGGCAGGAGGAATCAGTCGGGATGGGAGATGTGTGCTGATAGAAGATAATAGACCAAACATGATGACCTCTCAGTGTCTGTGTTGCAAGCCATAATGCCCAAAAGGAGAGAGAGAGTATGGGGAATATTGTCTGCCATGGAAGCAGGGGAGGGTGGGAAAGGGAGAGTATACTGGGGATATTGGTGGTGGGGAATGTGTACGGGTGGAGGGATGAGTGTTTGATCATTGTGTAATTATAACCCAACATGAAAGCTTATAACTATCTCACGGTGATTCAATAAAATTTAAAAAAATAATAATAACATTTTCAAATGAATATGTTAAAAGTTGACTATAACATTTGTAAAGATAGGATCTATCTATAACAGTTTTTTTTTCTTTTTGGGTCACACCCAGCGATGCTCAGGGGTTACTCCTGGATTTGCAATCAGGAATTACTCCTGGCAGTGCTTGGGGGACCATATGGGATGCCAGGAATCGAACCGGGTCGGCCGCGTGCAAGGCAAACGCCTTACCCGCTGTGCTATCGCTCTGGCCCTTGTCTATAACAGTTTTTAAATTGAAAAAGGTTATTTAATATTTTATTTATTTATTTATTTTGGTTTTTGGGTCACACCCGGCGATGCACAGGGGCTACTCCTGGCTCTGCACTCAGGAATTACTCCTGTCGGCGCTTAGGGGACCATATGGGATGCTGGGATTTGAACCCGGGTCGGCTGCGTGCAAGGCAAACGCCCTACCCGCTATGCTATCACTCCAGCCCCCCAAAAAAGTTAATTAATATTTAAATTCATAGAGCTGAATGGACTCATCAAAGGAGAAAGTGTTCATATATAGAAGTAAGAGAAACAGCTGACTTTTTAAAACACCATATTTAATTTAAACTAAGAAATAATTACAAATACTTTTCACAATGAGATATTTTGCCATATTTTTCATTTATTTATGTTTCATTTTATATTATGTCACAAGGATAAAATGAAGTTAGCATATGATAGGTTTTCAAAAAATTCTGTTTATACCACTGTGCAGATGGAAAAATTGAGAACTGAGTGATTAAATGTCAAGACTCAAGAACTAATTGCTAGTTACTAATGGAATTAGGTCCAGAACAGAAAACATCTTAACTGTAATACATTGCTTTCCTCTAATGTGCTATGTTGGAAACTTTCCACATTTAAATATGTAAGAATCTCAGGGTTATTACTGTGGCTACTTTCCCATACATTAATATTCTCAGTTTATGATGGTTAAGTTCTTCTGTCTAATTAGTTTTCTGTTCTCGCCTTTGTTCTCCAATGTCACTTTTTGCTTTAATCTGCTTAGAATTTCTCCCTCTAGTGATCAACAATGTTATGCTAGCAGTTGTGAAAATAGGTAATTGAATCAAAAATATTTTTTGTCACACCTAGAGATGCTCAAGTGTCAGTCCGGGCTCTGCACTCAGAATCACTCGACGGGCTTGGGGGACCATATAGAATGCTGGGGAACTCTATTGGCTATGTGCAAGGCCAGCATCCTACCCACTGTACTGTTGCTCCAACCTCTGAGACAGAAATATTTTAAATTTCATAAGCTAAAACAGTCTTTGAGAAACTCTGATTAGTTATATATCATGTCCTTAACTGGATATATAATATATGCAATATATATATATATAATGATAATACAGGACTTTTTACTTGTAATACTTATCTCATTTCCTTTTCTTTGTATTAGTTATGAACTGATTGCCTTATTAAATTACTGACTTCTTATGATTAGTGTAATTTTTAACAATTACCTTTTTTAAGGACCATATACTGCACCAGTCCACAACAAAGAGTGCGCAGAAAGGCTTTGCTCTTCATTTGTGGACTATAATCTGCAAGATCAAAATGAAGTGTTAGTTCATTTCACCATCCCATGTAACTTATAAGAAAAGAATCCCAGGATGTCTTAATCAGGAAGGCTATGTTTTCTTTAAATCACTGCTTTAATGTGAAAAAGAGCCATCTAGAAAGCTAGGCTTTCCCCACTCATTCAGCATGTGTACTGCCCGGGGTAGACATTACTTCATCTTACTGTTCCTTCCTGAAGCTGATGATCCCAGGATCCTGTGCTTTTTCCATTGGCAGAAGGAGTCCTGTGACTAGAAAAAATATATATCTAAAATATTGCCCGTGGTATTTTCCCTTTTTTATTGTACATTTCAATATTTAAAGTTATTGATTAAATAAAAATCTTTCAGCTGCCTATATTCCTGTGATGGGAATCCTGGTGTTCAGGGTTATAACTATCTCAGACAACATCATAAGATGTTCGCACTGTTAGCACTGTAGTCCCATTGTTCATGGATTTGCTCAAGTGGGCACCAGTAAGGTCTCCATTGTGAGACTTGTTGTTACTGTTTTGGGCATATCGAATACACCAAGGGTAGCTTGCCAGGCTATGCTGTGTGGGCGGGATACTCTTGGTAGCTTGCTGGGTTCTTGGAGAGGGACAGAAGAATCGAACCCAGGTCGGCCCTGTGCAAGCAAACGCCCTACCGGCTATGCTATCACTTCAGTTAAACATAAGATGTACTGTCATTTTTAATATAAATTGAAATTGGAATACCAATGAATAATACTAGCAGTACTATTATATTGTAAAAACTTACTTATTTGTAAGCTTGTGGTTTTCAAATGAGTCTGATTTTACACTCCTACCCATGCAACTAGATGATGATAAATTTCATAATATTGCTATTTTCAGAAACAAACAGTGAATATAATCCAACTAAAAATGTAAAAACTAAATATAATTATAGTTATCACTCTCATCTCTAAATGTACTTAAAATCAAATCATGGGTAAAAAAGAAGCTTATTATTATTAACATTTATCATAGCAGAACTTAAAGAATGGAATTCACATTCACTCAATGAGTTGTATTTATACATCTACTGTCAGATAACTTTCATTGCATTTTTTTTAAAAAATCAAAGTTTAATCAGATTTTTTCCAGAATAGGATATTTGTTACCGATTTCATTTAGGGAACTAAACCTTACAATTAAAACCTAAGTAAATGTGAATTAACTTTCTTTTATGCATTTAGAGTAGCATAGGTTATGACCAGTTTCGGGAAAATGAAAAAAACTGTTTCTGAAATAATTTCCTTTATGACTCAATTTTGTCATTGTCAGTTCAAGGAAGATGGCAAGGATAGTTATAGCAAGTCCAGTATTTCAAAACTAAAAGTTTACCCCACTTCACATAGTACCAAACATAACATATTACTGAGCTAGTTGTGCAATTTGAGAAAGAAAAATTCCAGTCTCTTTACCTTAATTTATCAGTATTTATAGTTACTGTAACTGTCACAGCATCTCATTGATTTGCTTGAGCGGGCACCAGTAATGTCTCCATTGTGAGACTCGTTGGTACTGTTTTTGGCATATCAAATACACCACAGGTAGCTTGCCAGGCTCTGCAGTGCGGGCGAGATACTCAGTTTATAGTATGAAAATATATGTTGAGGATTGTGGCCCCAAATTAATCATCAGGAATATAAAGCACTTCATATAAATAGATCAATAAAATTAGAAAAATCATAGTATTTTGTTGCTTGACAAACAACAAATTGTAGTGAAAATTGTAGTGATAGAAAAAGTTTTGTGCTTGCAGTATTGCATTTCTATCCTCCATGCAGTTTATATTATCACTATATTAAAGTAAATGTAGTGTACATATATATACATATATGGTGAGCATTCAGCAGTGCTCATGGACTTCATAAGGGTTACTCCTGGAAGTGTGCTCAGGGGACCATGTGATAACAGGTTAGAACCCTCTTCACAACTAGTTTTTATTTTATGCATTTTGATTTTTGTTTAGGAGTCAGACACAGTGGTACTTAGGCATAAACTTACTCTGTGCTCAGGATGAACACTGGTATTTGGGGAACCGTATATAGTGAGGAAAATTGAATCAGAATTGCCAGAATGCAAATCAAGTGCCTTACCCCCATACTATATTTCCATTTCCTCACCACTATTTTTAAAGGACAGTTCATGATACTTCCTCACAACAAATAAATCTTAAATTTGTGTTTATTGACTGTTTTTCCTCTAGAACTCACCAAAGAGTGTTATTTATGCTATTTTGGTATTAGACCAAGAAGGAGCAAAAATTTGGACAATTTGTCATGGCAGTAGTGTAAATGATGTATCTGAAGGTTTCATGGGAGTGGTACAATTACCAAGTAAAATTTCCAGTGGGATTTAAAACTATGCCATAACCATCAAAATGGGTAGGAGAAGATATATTTTATAGATATTCACAAGGTAAATGATGTAGGACTTGGGCTTTTGTTTAAATATGGTATCGAGATTAGGGATACTTCAAATAATTTCATAAGTCACCTTAGATTGTCCACATCTGGTTTTTCTCAGGACTTACTCCTGACTCTGTGCTCAGGGAAAACTCCTGATGGTGCTCAGGTGACCAGATGTGTTGTCTGGGATCAAATCTGGAAAGCACTTTATATACTCTACTACCTCTTCAGTGTCAATATCATGACATATGGTAGAAATAGAAGGTAGAGTTTAGAAGATAATTGGTTATGTCTCACACTGATTTAGTCTGAAGTGGTTGTGAAATTCCGAAGCATACTAAAGTCCAAAAAATAAATTTGGCAAAGTCAGGGATTAGGTGACATGTAAGCATCTCAACCAATAAGATCCCCCATAAGTACTATGTGAACTAGGAAACAATAAAGAAAGAACTTACAAGCAACCTTATATGGTCAGAAGAATCAGGAGTGTGAAGTTCATACACAGTAAAGGAAGTAACAAAATAACAAGGATGTGATCCCAGAACTAAAATACATCCAGAGGTAAGATATAGAGACTGAAAATTATACACTGAATTTGGTAATCAAAAGGTGAATATCCTCTGAGAGATTACTGACTGTGTGGTGGTTAGGTAAGAAATCTAATAAAGAGAGTGTGGAACAAATGCAAAAATGTAATTTAGAAGCTGAAGTGGGCAAGTCTAGACTGTTTGAAATCCTGGTTACTTAAGAAAAGGAGGTACATAAGGCTATACTTATAGTATAAATGGAGTTTAAAAATAGTTTAGTCAAGTTTAAAAAAATTCTAGCTAGACAATGCAGGGCTGGAGTGATAGGGCAGCAGGTAGGGCATTCGCCTTGCACGTGGCTGACCTGGGTTTGATTCCTCTACCCCTCTTGGAGAGCCTGGCAAGCTACGGAGAGTATCTCACCCCCACAGCAGAGCCTGGCAAGCTATCCATGGCATATTTGATATGCCAAAAACAGTAACAAGAAGTCTCACAGTGGAGACATTATTGGTGCCCGTTCGAGCAAATCAATGAGCAATGGGATGACAGTGATACAGTGATACAGACAATGTAGAGTCTCTTGCCCCTATACCTGGCTGTCTTCACCGGGGCCCCTCGGAGCAGGATGGGTTGAGTTTCCCTCCCACATCCTGAGCAGAGCCCTGGCAGCAGAAGACCTTTCGAACCCAGCCACAGCCATGCTCAAGACCCCTATCCACATGTTCAGGTGAAGCTTCACGCATGAAGGAACCGGCAGAGAAACCTAGATGTGCAGGACCTGAGGCCGAGATCATCAGGCCTGCTTGAATCAGGACTGGGCCTCTTCCACCCAGACCCCCATTTTCCAGTAGTTTGGCAGCCATACCCACAAACTGCCCCTGGTGCCATGTAATCTCATCAACAGCCAAGATCCAGAGACTATAAAACGATGCTCCTAGAAGAGAGTTATACTGAGTGTCACACGGCAGAGCCTGGCAAGCTACCCACAGAGTATTCAATATGCCAAAATCAGTAACAAATAATACAGGAAGAAATGAGAGCAGAAATAAAAAATGCTGCAAACAGAAATGTCACAAATAAAGGAGTCAGTAGATGAAATAAAAAACTCAGTGGGTGCCTTCAACAGTAAAATGACTATAGCCGAAAACAGAATCAGTGAGCTTGAAGATGAGCTGCAGAAAGCTTACAGGCAACAACAAACAATGGGAAAAGACCTCAAAATAGCTTTAGCTCGAATCAGAGTCCTAGGGGATGAACTCAAGAGGAACAACATAAGAATCACTGGAGTACCAGAAGGAGAGCGAGGCAACCACAATGAAAGAGCCATAGTTAAAGATATCATCACTGAGAAGTTCCCAGAGCTGAAGAATGCAGGCATCCAGATCCAAGGAACCCAAAGGGTGCCAGCTAAAAGAGACCCTAATAAAAAGACTCCAGGACATATCATGGAATGATGGATGCCATGGATTGAGACACAATACTGCAAGTGCAAGGTCAAAGAAGGAAATCACATACAAAGGAGCACCCCTTAGATTTAGAGCAGACCTATCAAAGGAAACCCTACAAGCCCAAAGGCAATGGCGGGATATAGTGAAAAAACTCAAGGAACTGAATGCCTCACCAGGAATACTTTATCCAACTAAACTTTCACTAAAACTCAAAGGAACGATACACTATTTCATGGATAAACAACAGCTCAGGAACTTCATAGACTCAAAATCAAACTTAAAAGAAAGACTAAAGGGTCTACTGTAAGACATGAAAAACCCCCAAAAGAGCAATAAACCCCTATAGAAAGATGGCACAAACCCCCATGACAATAATATCTCTCAATGACAATAGTCTAAATGCACTAATTAAGAGATACAGAATGGTAAAATGGATTCAGAAACTGAAGGTAACATTTTTTCTGCCTACAAGAAACACATCTGAACAGTCAGAGCAAATGCAGACTCAGCGTCAAAAGATGAAAAACAATCCTGCAAGCAAACAACTCCCACAAAAAAAAAATGGAGTGGCCATACTAGTATCTGACAATATAGATTTCAGGTTGAAAAAGATTAGAAGGGACAGTGAAGGCCTTTTTTTTTTATTAATCAAGGTATATGTACTGCAGGAAGAAATAACACTCCTAAACGTATATGCACCTAATGAGGGACCACCTAATGAGGGACCAGCTAACTACTTAAAACAACTACTAACAGATTTTTAACAAGGACATTTCTAGCAACACAATAGCAGTTGGAGACTTCAACACTACCCGATCACTCTAGATAGTTCAACAAGATTAAAACTCAACAAGGAAACACTGGCTTTGAAGGAAGTTATAGAAGATAGAAGGCTAATGAATCTATAAAGGGTTTTACATCTCAAAAAGAAAAAAATACACATTTTTTTCCAATGCACATGGAACATTCTCCAAAATAGACCGCATGCTGGGTCCCAAAACATACCTCAATACAATTAGGAAGATAGAAATTGTATCAACTATCTTTTCAGACCACGATGCACTGAAGATAGAAGTTAATCACACACAGAAGTGGAGAACAAAATCAAACACCTGAAGATTAAACAACTCAATGTTGAACAACGAGTGGGTCAGGAAGAAAATTATGGAATAAAATCAAAAGATACCTGGAAACAAATGAGAATGAAGACACAAGTTACCAGAACCTATGGGACAAAGCAAAAGCCATATTAAGGGGAAAATTTATAGGGCTGCAAGCGTTTCCCAGGAAGAAAGAAAAGGCCTACATACATAACTTGACTTCACAGATTAGGATCTTAGAAAAGGACCAACAAAAGGACCCCAAGCCAGGCAGAAGGAAAGAAATAACAAAACTTAGGGCAGAAATTAATGACATGGAAACCCAAAAAACAATCTTAAAGATCAATGAAACCAAGAGCTGTTTCTTTGAGAAAATAAATAAGATTGATAAACCACTAGCAAGACTCAAAAAGACAACCCTGGTAAACTGAATCAAAAATGAAAAGGGTGATATCACAACAGAAACCAAAGAAATGCAAAACATCATCAGAGACTACTTTGAAAGTATGTGTGCCACAAAATAAGAGAACCTAGAAGAAATGGATAAATTCCTGGATTCCTGTGCTCTCCCAAGACTGAACCAAGAAGATTTGGAATAATTGAGTAGTCCTATCACTATCAAGAAAATTGAAACTGTAATCAAAAGTCTTCCCAAAAACAAAAACCCAGGTCCAGATGGATTCACTAGTGAATTCCTCAAAACATTTAAAGAAGACCTATTGCCAGTCCTTCTCAAGCTTTTCCAGGAAATTGAAGAAACAGAAACTCTCCCAAACAGTTTCTATGAGGCACATATCTCCCTAATACCAAAAGAAAACAAAGACACCATTAAAAATGAAAACTACAGGCTGATTTCTCTTGTGAACACAAATGTAAAGATCCTCAACAAAATATTAGCAAGTAGAATCCAACAATTCATCAAAAAGATCATACACCATGACCAAGTGGGATTCATCCTGGGGATGTAAGGATGATTTGACATTCAAAAATCAATTAATATAATACATCATATCAACAAAAAAAATATAAAATCCATATGATCATATCAATAGATGCAGCAAAAACATTTGACAAGATCCGGCACCCATTTATGATGAAAACTCTCACCAAAGTAGGTTTTGAAGGAACTTTCCTCAAGATAGTCAAAGCCATCTACCACAAACCCATGGCAAGCATTATCATCAATGGGGAACAATTAAGATCAGGGACAAGACAAGGATGCCCACTCTCACCACTTCTGTTCAACATATTACTGGAAGTACTTGCAATAGCAATTAGTCAAGAAAAAGATATTAAGGGCATCCAGGTAGGAAAGGAAGAAATCAAGTTCTCACTATTCACAGATGATATGATACTATATTTAGAGAACTTAAAGCATCTACCAAGAAACTCCTAGAAATTGTAGACTTATATAGTAAAGTCACAGGCTATAAAATCAATATTGAAAAGTCCATGGTTTTCCTATACATACATAATGAAAGAGAGGAAAGCGACATGAAAGAAATCAATCTCATTCACAATCATGCCTCAGAAAATCAAGCACCTCTAAATCAACTTAACTAAGGAGGTAAAGGACCTGTACAAAGAAAATGACAAAACACTGCTTCATGAAATAAAAGAGGACATGAGGAAATGGAAACATACCCCTGCTCATGTAAAGGGAGAATTAACATTGTCAAAATGGCAATACTCCCCAAAGCATTACACAGATTCAATGAGATCCCTATAAGATTCACTGTATCACTTTATCACTGTCATTCCATTGTTCATCAATTTTCTCAAATGGGTGTTAGTAACGTCTCCATTCGTGCTATCCCTGAGATTTTAGCAGCCTCTCTTTACTCATCCTTCCCAACAGTGCTTCACTGGAGGCTCTTTCAGGGTTAGCTGTATGAGACCCATCATTGTTACTGTTTTGGGCATATCAAATACACCACCTGGAGCTTGCCAGGCTCTGCCGTGCAGGCAAGATATTCTTGGTTGCTTGCCGGGTTCTCTGAGAGGAAGAACTAGGCAATAAGAGGTCGTGTGGCTGCAAATTATAGTCTCTGGATCTTGGAAGTTGATGGGATAACATAGTGCCAGGGGCAGTTTGTGGATGTGACTGCCTATCTACTGGAGAAAGGGGGATCTGGGTGTAGAAGGCCCAGTCCTGATCCAATCAGGCTTGGAGATTTCAGGCCTGGGTCCCACACGCCTGGGTTCCTCTGCCTGTTCCTTTATGCGTGAGGCTCCTCTGAGCGTGTGGAGAATTGGTGTAAGCATGTGTATCCTATAAGAATACCCAGGACATTCTTCAAAGAAATGGATCAAACACTCCTGAAACTCGTATAGAACAACAAACTCCCACGAATAGCTAAAGCAATTCTTGGGAAAAAGAAGATGGGAGGCATCACCTTCCCCAACCTTAAACTCTACTACAGAACGGTAATATTTAAAACAGCATGGTACTGGAACAAAGGCAAAGTCTCAGACCAATTGAACAGGGTGGAATATCCTTACACTGTCACTGTCACTGAAATCCCATTGCTTATCAGTTTAATTAAGCGGGCACCAGTAATGTCTCCATTGTGAGACTTGTTGTTACTGTTTTTGGCAATATGCCACAGGTAGCCTGCCAGACTCTGCTGTGAGGGAGAGATACTCTCAGTAGCTTTCCGGGCTCTCCGAGAGGGGAGGAGGAATTGAACCCGGGTCGGCGATGTGCAAGGCAAAGGCCCTACTGCTGTGCTATCGCTCCAGCCCATCCTTACACACACAACCTCAAATTTATGATCATCTAATCTTTGATAAGAGAGCAAAGAATGTGAAGCGGAGCAAGGAAAACCTGTTCAACAAGTGGTGCTGGCAAAACTGGACAATTACATACAAAAAAATGGGCTCAGACCTCTACCTAACACCATGCACAAAACTCAGATCATAACGAATTAAAGACCTCAACATCAGACCACAACCCATAGGTACATTGAAGACGAGGTCGGAAAAACTCTCCATGACATTGAAGCTGCACATATCTTCAAAGATGACACACCACTGGCCAAACAAGTGGAAACAGAGATAAACAAATGGGACTACCTTAAACTAAGAAGCTTCTGCACCTTAAGAGATACAGTGACCAGAATAAAAAAACAATCTACAGAATGGGAAAGGATATTCACCCAATGCCCTTCTGATAAGGGGCTGATATCAAGGATATACAAGGTACTGGTTGAACTCTACAAGAGCCCCATAGCTGGAAGACTGCTTCATGAGCAGAGGGGAGAAGGCAGATGGAATAGAGAAGGGATCACGGGATCACTAAGAAAATGATGGCTGGAGGAACCAGTTGGGATGGGAGATGCATGCCGAAAGTAGATAATGGACCAAACATGATGACTTCTCAGTGTCTGTGTTGCAAGCTATAATGCCCAAAAGTAGAGAAAGAGTATGGGGAATATTGTCTGCCTTAGAAGCAGGGGGATGTTGGGAAAGGGGGGTATACCCGGGATATTGGTGGTTGGGAAAGTGCACTGGTGGAGGGATGGGTGTTTGATCATTGTGAGATTGTAAGCCAAATACAAAAGCTTGTAACTATCTCACAGTGATTCAGTAAAATTTAAAAATTAAAAAAAAAACTCTACAAGAATAAAACATCCAACCTCAAACAGAAAATGGGGCGATGAAATTAACAGAAACTTTCTCAAAGAAGAAATTTAAGTGGTAAAAAGCCACATGGAAAAAATGCTCCACATCGATAATCATCAGGGAGATGCAGATCAAAACAACGAGATATCATCTCATACCCCAGAGACTGACACACAACCAAAAGAACAAAAACAACCGGTGTTGGCATTGATGTGGGGAGAAAGGTACTCCCCTAACTCTTTGTGGGAATTCTGACTGGTTCAGCTCTTTTGGAAAACAGTATGGACATTTCTCAAAAAATTGAGCTTCCATTTGACCCAGCAATACCACTCCTGGGAATATATCCTGGAGATGCAAAAAAGTATAGTACAAATGGCATCTGAACTTGTATGTTCATTGCAGCACTGATTAAAATAGCCAGAATCTAGAAAGAAAAGTTGGTACATCTACACAGTGGAATACTATGCAGCTGTTAGAAAGGATGAAGTCATGAAATTTGCATATAAGTGGATCAACATGGCAAGTATCATGTTAAGTGAAACTAATCAGAAAGAGATAGACAGACATAGAAAAACTGCACGCATTTGTGGAATATAAAGTAACAGAATGCGAGACATACACCCAAGAATAGTAGAAATGTGTACCAGGAGGATTGCTCCACGGCTTGGAAACCGGCCTCACATGCTGGGGGAAAAGGCAGCTCAGAAAGAGAAGGGACCACCAAGTAAAGGCTGCTTGGAGGGCCTACTCGGAACGGGAGATGCAAGTTGAAAATAAATTATAGACTGAACATGATGGCCACTCAATACCTATATTGCAAACCACAACAACCAAATGGAGAGAGAGAGCAAATGGAAATTCACTACCACAGAGGCGGGGTGGGATGGGGGGATGGATTGGTGGTGGTGGGAGGGATACTGAGATCATTGGTGGTGGAGAATGGGCATGGTGAAGGGATGGGTACTCGATCATTGTATGACTGAAACGTAAGCACAAAAGTTTGTAAGTCTGTAACAGTACCTCACAGTGACACATTTAAAAATAAAAAAAAATTCAAAATATTTAGAAAACATTATTTTCTCTGAAGCTTTAACCTGTGAATTTTTATTGAACTACACTTTATGATTAGAATTTCTCCACCAGTGGTTTGCACAGAAATTCAGTTAGGTGTTGCCCACTTATTTGTGACAGAATTCACAAGTCAGGAAACCTAAAATAATTCTAATCTCAATACTTCAGAATAAAAACACCAAAAAACTTTTATGGATGGCCACAAAAATCTTGAATTTTCTGTTACTATACATTACTATGGGTCACAAAGTATAGTCAATTTTCTAAATATATATGTAGTTACATATATATTTATGTGCGTATGAGAGGCTATCTAAATTGTGGTTACAATAAGACTATAATGAAGACTAAAAGACTAGCAACTAAATACATGTAGACAAGTCATCATTCTATCACATGTATGAGCATGACCTCAGCTTTCTCTTTTTAAATGGAGATTGATAGGAATGCTTATTACTGTGAAAGGGAAAGCATATTCATGTAAAATTATAATGGTCATAGTTCACTTAGAGATAACTTAAATAAATAGTATGATTTAAGAAATATATCTATGAAAATATATGAATACAGTGTATAGCTTCCTAAGAGACTCAGTTCCAAACAAAAATAATATTGGAGACATAGGAATTCAAGATAAATTCCATTAAAAATTTATTTGATTTTGAGCTGAATAAATTTGTGTACTTTTACATAATGAGGAATTAGATCTACTATAATGATTTTTATATAAACTACTATAAAATTTAATAAAAATTCTGTTTATATATGTGTTATAAATAGATAAAATTTTCATTAAGTTAGAATTTATGTGAATACTATAAACTATACTTATGGTACCATAATTGGAGTAATATTGTCAAAATGTAAATTTTATATATCCTATGTGCATCCTTAAAAATCAACATATAGTCTGCAATACAGACACTGAGAGTTTATCATTTTCTTAGTGATCCCTTCTCTAGTTACTGTAACTCAAACAGGAAAGCTTATAACTATCTCACGGAGATTCAATAAAATAAAAATAAATAAATAAATTTTTAAAAAATCAACATATACTATACTAAGTTGACCAATAAAAGTCCAGTCCTATAATTCATAATACAATTGTTTTTGACCTAATTTACTTACTCTTCCTTCCTTTTTGATAACTTGTAATTGAACTTATATTGTAAAAAGTTCATTTATGTATTTTATTCATTATTCACTTGTTTAATCCATTTGATTTTTTTCTCCATACTATACCTCATAGGTGTGAATTCATATGGTGTTTGTCTTTTTTCTGACTGACAAACTTATTTGTTTCACTAAGCATAGTAGCCTGTAGATCTATTAATGTCATTGAAAATGGCAGGATTTCATTGTTTTTGTAGCTGAGTATTGTTACATTGAGTATATTCACATCAAAGGAAAAAAAAACTGTACTATCACTCTATCTCACTTAATATATTTTTAATGAATGAGTAAACTGTCCATTCACTATTGTTTTAGAGGACATGAATGGTGGAATGACGGCCATATGAGAGAAACTTTCATAGTACTGCAAGAATAAAAAAATTCGCCAGTCTTGTATGAGATAGCAGATGGTGGTTTTATGTGGCAACAGGAATATAAAACAACTGATTACACTCTCTTAAAGGAATTAGGAAATAATATAATATCCAAAAATTAGAGAATAATGTATATTTAATTTGAGTATCAAGAATGTAATTAAATATAGTTTTACAAAACCCAAACAATATCAGATCACTGAAAAAATTAAGAACAAAACAAAATTAAAGAAGCAGGCAGCATGGAAAAATAACATAAAAATATGATCTTTTCCAGTTGCTTTTCTGAAGTTATTACTCTTTTAATGAATGAGATACTTTTGTGAAGGTCTTACCTTACTTTTAATAAAACCAGATTAGAGGTGACTGCTTTCATTTTATAAGCTAGGAAACTGAGCTCTAGATTTCTTGCGTGCCAATTATTAAGTGACCCATATAGAGAGGGGACATTGGTCCTATGTTGCCTGATTCAAAGATGTACATTTCATTCAATCTCTCTCCCTCACACATAAAAGATCTCTGTGGTCATGAGCAATTTCTCTTTTGTAAATAACCAAGTTGCGAAAATATAGCATAACAGTTACTCTCTGCCTTTAAGTTGCCGATAGCTAGACAAAATGGTAGTGTCTCTGTCAGTTTCCTCATCGATATAACTAGTATTATCCAGATCTACCAAGACTGCATTGCTTGTCTATTGTGTGAAATAACCAATCAATAATCGTAAAATGCTTTGAAAACATTGAGTGCTAGATCCAAGTTCAATATTATTATACGAGTTTACAGTGTGATAGCACAGACATAAAGGTCAAAGCTATTTTGAACTGCATTCACAAAGGCATATTGATATAGATTAGAAAAGAAATTGCCTTATTTATAACCATGGTCCTAGAATTTGAAATATGTTAATTGATTTTTCTTATGTTAAAATTATTAAATACCTCAAAAATTAATAATTGAAGGCAAGATAAATACAAAGCAATAAAGCCTAATAATATTCCTAAGGACAAGAATAATTAATTTTGGAGGGTAAACTAAAAATGTTAATCAGATTAGGTGGAAATGCAGATTAAGTGAAAGTAAAAGAAATTTAATTTGATAATTAAAGGACTGACTCCCAATTTTTAAAACTGGAAAGAAAAAATAAAAGTATATTTGACTCAAAATAACATATTTACTGAAGTAAATTCAATTTTATTTTATCCATTTTTAAAGATCTTTTTCACTGGCAAGTGGACTCTGGCATTATCAAAATTGTTCTCATTAAAGGTCACCCAGCCCCATGGTCTTAAAGGTATGCCAGTGTTCCCTACTCCAGACCATCTCATGTAATTTAACTTACACCTTGTTATTTGCAATAATAAAAGAAAACTTGAAAATTATAGCATAAAAATTATTCTCTATTCTAGCTGAACCAAGTTGTTAGATAACACTATATCTGCTTTAGGCAATTTTCCATGTTTTTGTAATGCAGGCATTATGGTAAACATTGAAAAATCCTGCTCCCTAGAGCAGTAGTTCTCAACCTCAGTATCTTTTGAAACATGGAGCTATATACTAAACACATTTGACTAGATCAGCTACATACTTATAACTAGCAGAGGAAACAACAAACAAAATTTACCATTTTTATGTCATGGTCTTTATGTAAGATAAGTTATTTTAACTTCAGCACAGATTTATGAGTAACTCTCATTACACCATTTTCACAGATAATGGTGAACTGAAGTCAAAGGGAATATATCTGAGGCATACGGAGGTGTATCTGCTTCATATTTACAACTATAAGAAGGCTAGGATGCAAAGCTCAAAATTGATGTAATGTTTATTTTTTCAACAATTTAACTTAAAAATGTTATGATTTGTTCTGTATCATGAGCATTTTGAGAGTAGAATGATATCTAGTCTAATATGAATAATCTATTGGGAAGTAAAAGACAGAGAAGAGATAGAAAGATACTGATCAAGGATATAAACTTTCAGCGATATGATGAATAAATACTGGAGGCTTAATATGTGCCATAATGTCCATAGTATCAATTACTTTATTGCAGGGAGCACTTTGCAATTTGTGTAGCAAATCATCACACTATACACCTTAAATATAAAATAATGATAATAATAATTTGCAAAAAATAATAACTTCAATCAAAAGCAATATAAATTTGCTAAGAGTAAATCTCAATTTTTAATCACATATAGAAAAATGGTAACTGTGAGGTTATATATTCATTGCTTGAGTGAGGTAATCATTTCAAAATGTGTATCTTATCTAAAACCTTTG